>NC_133666.1:359873576-360113916 GCF_037893015.1 Macrotis lagotis | reverse complement strand
ACACTTAACAATTACCTAGCTGTACCTAAAATCCTCATAATGTATTTCCACTTATACCCACATCCTCTAAGTAGAATCCCAACACTCATAGTATTTAATTTTTTTGCATCAATGTTCATTAGGGACATTGCTCTCTAATTTGTTTGGGGGGATTTCCTGGTTTATGTATCAGCATCAAAAATTGGTGTCATAAAAGGAATTTGCAGAATTCTTTCCCATATTTTTAAATATTTTTGATAGAATTGGAATTGTTCCTTATATGTTTGGTAAAATTCATTTGCAAATCCATGTGACTCTAGAGATTTTTTTTCTTTTGGAGTTTATTGATGATTTCCTCAATTTCTTTTTCTGAAAAAGATATATTTAAGTATCTTATTTCTTCCTCTGTTAATCTGAGTAGTTTATATTTTTGTAAATATTCACATATTTCATTCAGATTGTCAAATTTATTGGCATACCGTTGGGCAAAATAGTTCCAAATTAGAATTTTATTTTTCTTCTTCTTCTTGGTGATGAGTTCACCCTCTTTTATTTTTGATGCAGGTAATTTGGTTTTCTTTTTTTAATTCAGATTATCTAAATGTTTATCTATTTCATTTTTTTCATAAAAGCAGTTCTTAGTTTTATTTATTACATCAATGATTGTCTTGCTTTAAATTTTATCAATTTCTCCTTTGATTTTCAGAATTTCTAGTTTGTTGTTTAATTGGGGATTTTCCTTTTGTGCTTCTAGTATTTTTATGTTTCATGCTCAATTCACTGATCTCCTCTCCAAGTTTTATTCATATAAGCATTTAGAGTCATAAAATTTCCCCTTAAAACTGCTTTGGATGCATCCCATAAATTTTACCATGATGTCTCATTGATGCTATTATCTTGGAAGTTGTCTTAGATTGATTTCTTTGATTGATTGTTTGATCTACTCATTTTTTAAAATTAGGTTGCTTAGTTTCCATTTAATTTTTGGTTTCTCTTCCATGGCCCTTTATTACTTGTTTTATTGCACCATGATCCATAAAATATGCATTCAGTATTTCTGCCTTTCTGCATTTGATTGTAAGGTTTACATGCTCTTGTGCACAGTCAGCCATGTATAGGTGTCATGTACTGCAGATAAAAAGGTATATTTCCTTTCAATTCCCTTTCAATTTTCTCCAGAGGTCTAGCAAATCTAAGTTTTCTAAGATCCCATTTACCTTCTCAATTGCATTCCTAATCTAATTCTGAGAGAAGGTGTTTGAGGTCCCCCACTATTATAGTTTATTTTCTATGTCTCTGTGTAATTCATTTACCTTCTCTAAAAATTTGGATGCTAGATTACTTGGTATATATGCATTAAATAATGATATTACTTCATTGCTTATGGTGCCTTTTAAGAAGATTCACTTTTCTTCCTTATCCTCTTTAGGTAGATTTATTTTGGCTTTTACTATATCTAAGATCAGTATTGTCATCC
Organism: Macrotis lagotis; assembly: GCF_037893015.1. NCBI lineage: Eukaryota > Metazoa > Chordata > Mammalia > Peramelemorphia > Peramelidae > Macrotis > Macrotis lagotis. Next base: position 360,112,460 of record NC_133666.1, on the reverse strand, counting down.
CTGATTTTTTTTTTACTTCTACTGAAGCATAATACATTTTGCTCCAGTCTTTTACCTTCATCCTGTGTGTATTTCTCTGCTTCAAATGTGTTTCTTGTAAAGGACACATTGGAGGATTCTAGTTTTTAATCTGTTCTACTTCCATTTTATGGAAAAATTCATTCCATTCACATTGACAATTAAGATTACTATTATCCTCGATACTATCTTTCCCTATTTTTACTTTTCTCTTTCATATCCCTTATCCTTCCTCAACAATGTTTTGTTACCTTTCCCCTTAAACTTTCTTTTCAATTTTAACTTTTTTTACTTTTGTTTTTACTTTCAACTTTTCTTTTAAGAGTCCCCTCTTCCCCTTTATTTCCACCTCCCCCCCAACTTCCCTGAGGGTAGGATAGATTTTTAAATATCATTGGGGATATATGGTATTCTCTCTTTGGGCCAAACCTGCTGAGAGTAGTATTTACTCAGTGTTCATACACTTCCTTCTTTACCTTTAATATAATTGGTCTTTGTGTCTCTTCAATGCCTAGTCTTCTAGTATAATCCTTATCATTTCTTTACTGTTTTAATCCTCTCTTATACTTATAAACCCTATGTAGAGATTTATTCCTTTTATCTCTCTTGATAGAAGTATCTTTCTCAAGCGTGGATTTAATGATTGATTGATAAGTAACATTGCCTCATAGCCACTACCTAACTACACTCACTTCTTCTGGCCCATTAGGAATACACTTTTCAAGCATCATAAATACCATCAAATTATAATCAATTCATACCACATCCTCTTTTCAAATACCTTCCATGACTCTACTTTCAGGAACCAAAGTATCATGCAAACCAAAATCATTTCATGAACTATTTTACACCCTCTGTCACAAGCATACTTTCTCCAGTTGTAGCCAAAGCATCAAGCAGAGCAAAATCACTTCATGTACAGTCCCTCTAAGAACACTCTCTTCCTCTAGCCTTTTAGTATATCAACCATAGTAATACAACCCTCCTTAACTAAAATATTGGAAACACTCTCTCCCTTTGTCCCTACAGTACTCCAACTATAGCATTTCAAGTCTTGATAGCTAAAGTTTGAGATAATACAAAAACACTTCATTGTTTATATTTGTCCAGCCCTTCTAAGTACACATTCTCCCTCTGTTCCTATTGTGCTACAACCCTCCTTAACTAAACTACCTAGATGACTCCATGATTTAATTATGTACAGACCCTCTAAGTCCTCTCCTGCACTTTGTCCCAATAGAAAATACAATCCTTATAATGTATTTCCTCTTTTACCCACGTCCTCTAAGTAGAATCCCAACACTCATGGTTAACATTGCTTCATGACTCATTTGTTTCCATATTGTTTTATGTCCAATCACTGTAACTATTTTCAACCTTCATTAATTAAGTTATTGACTAAAGGCTCAACATATTTGAAGTCTTCCTATAACCATTTCTTCTCTAAATATGTTCCTCTAACTATCCTAAGAGAAATACAAGTCTCAAGAGTTACAAATATTATCACTTGCAGGGAAGTATACAGTTTAATGTTCCTGGCTAACTTTAATTTTCCCTTTTCATTTAACTTTTAATGCATCTCTTCAGTCTGGATTTGAACATCAAATTTTCTTTTCATTTCTGGTGGTTTTATCAGAAATTTTTTGAAGTCTTCTTTTTCCTTGTGAATCTCTTTTTTCCCCTCGATGAAAATAATGAAGTTTGCAGTAGTTAATTCTTGGTTGTAATCCAGGTCCTTTATCCTTCAGAATATCATATTCCAGGACTTCTAATCCTTTCATGTTTGAAGTTTATAAGTCCTGCATGATTCTGATTGTGATTACTTGGTACTTAAGTCGATCTTTTTGGCTGCATTAGTTGAGAATTCTGGAATTTGGCTATCATAATTCATGGAGTGTTTATTCTAGGGAACTCTTTCCGGATGTGTTTTGTGTATTCTTTCAAGGTTTATTTTATCTTCTTTTTTGGAATATTAGGGTAGTTTTCCATTATAAATGCCTGAAAGATATTCTCCAGGGTCTTTATTTGACTGAGACTTTTGGGTAGAACAACAAATCATAAATTATCCCTCTTGGATCATTTTCTAGGTCTTTTGATTTCCCTACATTATACTTTATATGTTTTCTTCAATTTTTTTTTAAGTCTTGGTTTTTGTTTGATGAAATCTTGGTGACACAAAGAGTCTCTTGTTTCTATTTATCCAATTCTAATTTTGGGGGGGTATTTTTTCAGTTAGTTTTTGTTTTCTTTTCCAGTGGGTTAATTTTATTTGTAAATGAGTTGTTTTCCTCCAATTAATTAATTTTACCTTTTGGTGTTTCATTCCTTTTCCATTTTATTGACTTTATTTTTTGATAAGTTACATTATTTTTCTAGTTGTTCATTTTTACTTTTAAAGGAGTTCATTTCTTCAGTCAATTTTTCATAGTTCTCCTGCTAGGCTCTCATTTCTTTTACCATTTTTCTTCTACCTCTCTTCTTTGTTTTTTAAAATCCTTTTTAAGTTCTCCCATGAGATTTTGGATTTGAGATAAACTTGTAAAATCCTTTGAGACGTCACATGTAGGCAATTTGATAATGCTTTCTTCTTGTGAGATAACATTTTTATCATTCCTATCTGAATAGTGACTATCAATGGTTAGAACTCTTTTTTGGGTTTTTTTGCTCATTTTTAGAGATGAATTCTGCTCCTGGGGTACAGGGTGCATAGTTCAGAGCTTTTTGTGCTGGGTCCAGGATCTGTTCTTTGGCTTATTGCTTGCCAAGGTATTGCTTTTGAAGTTGAGATATTCCCTGGACAGAGTTTTGTTTCTTCTTTTATGCCCTTGCTTTGCTTATTTGGGTTTGCTTTCAATCCAATCCTGACTGTTGCCTCAGTGTTCCCAGGACTCAGACTTTGTTCGGACCCTCTATGCTGACCTGCTATCTGGCCGGCTTTCTGAGCCAGGATCTGAGCTGCACTGTAGTTAAGAGCCTCCTTCTGACTTTCCCTTTCTACTGACTAGGATGTGTTATAGTTCTCCTTTACCACTGAAGATATAAACCTTTACTGAAGATCCTCCATGATATCTTGAGTTGAGAATTTATTTTACCCTTATTTTGTTGCATCTAAGGTCTGTGTAGAAGCTACATTTAAAAATGTATTAGTTAAAGCTCCAGGAGTAAGTTGGTTTCTTGCCAACATCTTGACTTCATCTTGGAAGTTCAAAGGATGTATTTTACAAGTTAGAAATTAAGGCTAATAGTGTAGAATTTTAAACACACACACACTTGTAAGTAATAAATTTATTTTTTTTTTAGTGCCACAGAATTAATTTGAAAATCTTTTTAAATTGTTTTGAGTAGACCAAAATGAAATAGCATAAATAATGGCTAAATGTAAATACTTACACAATAGTTGACTCAATCACTGTCTTTTTTTGCATATATAATTTTAGTTCTATGTAATGTTTATATGGATTCTCTTCTTTTTTATTCTGCATATATATATATATATATATATATATATATATATATACTCTTTTTTTAGTTTTTTTTTTTACAAGGCAACGGGGTTAAATGACTTGCCCAATGCCACACAGCTAGGTAATTATTAAGTGTCTGAGGCCGGATTTTAACTCATGTACTCCTGACTCCAGGGCTGGTGCTCTATCCACTGCACCACCTGGCTGCCCCTTGCTGTTTCTTTCTTATGAGAATCTAAGTTTCCTGCAAGTAGGGATTATTTCAGTGTGTGTGTATTTGTGTTTTCAGTTCCATGTTCATTTTAGACTTTCAGTAAATACTTATTGATTGATGTAAATTAACAGATAAATGTAACAACTATTGCATTAGGCATTGGAGTGGGCATGAGGGCACCTGATTCTTTTGAGATATAGAGTAGCGGATTACATTTTAAATATCATCCTTTGATGACAAGCAAACAATCAAAAAAATCACCAAAAAATTACCTTCAGAGCAAGGTAATTATGGAGAAGGAATAGCTCAAAATAATGCTATAAGGATATCCTTTGTAGGAAGCAGGAGAATTTAAACTTGCAGAGGAAAAGATTTAAAGAATGGGTTAGTGAATTTTGTCTTTGGTGTATAACAGAAATTGGATAGCACTTGAATGATATTCAATTGATACTCAAACATGGATCCCACACGCATTATCTGTGACAAAGGATCATCTCATCTCAATGTGAAGACTGCTTCATTCCATACCTCCAAACCAATCCTGTATATAACAGAGGGGCAGTTAGGTGATACAGTGGATAGGGAACCAACTCTGGACTCAGGAAGAACCGAGTTCAAATTCAGTCTCTAATATTTGACTCTTATTAGCTGTGTCACCTTGGGAAGTCATTTAACTCTGATTGCCTCATATTCAGGGCCATTTATAGTGGTGGATACTGATCTATGTCTAGTCACTGGTCCCAAATGACTATGGAAGAGAAAGTGAGGATAGTGACACCCCCCCCACTTATATCAATTTCACATGCATGTTATGGTTTCACCTCCCTGATGTAATGGTCTCCTTCATAAATGAAGGACAAACATCATCACTATATGAGAAAGTACATGAAGATAAAATTATGTACAAAGAAAACATTTTTAACAATTAGTAATATCACAGTGGACTGACTGTCACTGGAAGATTTTCAAATGGAGCCTGAATAATTTTCTCAGGAATGATTTATCATTCTACTTTGCATTTACTGCTCTGCCTGGTTTCAGCTTCACTTCTAAACTCAGTTCCTTATTGCTAACTCAAGCATCAATTAAATCAAGCCACATCCCTCAGCTTACTTTCTCTGCTGACTGGAGTGTTAAAATGCAGAATTTCCAACTTCTGCAGATACCTTCTTTTATAGAGGGCAGAAATTAAATTCCAAACTCATTCCACTTTGAATCTGTCAGTCTTCCTGGTTTCAGCTCCATAAAGTGGTATCCCAAAGACTTGTAACTCCTTGTGTTCAACTCACCCATCCCATCTCTCCTATATCCTTTTGTATGTTATCATCTCTTTTAGGCTCAGATGTTTCTTGACACCAGGGGTTGACTATCTTTTTTTATTAATTCTATCCCCAGTGATAAGCACAGTCCCTGAGACAAAGTAGGTTATTAATAAATGTTTATTGGACTGGATTTGAATATTATGGGGATTATTCATGATTCTGGTAGCAGTTTAACTGGATGACTGAGAAGGTATCTTCTAAAATAAGATTATATGATTTTATACTTTTTTTAAAATATAGCTTAGAAATTTTAATTACATGTATGGTATATAAAATACACATACATAAACAAATCTATCTATATATAAATATATAGATATAGATATAGAAAAATGTAAACACACATGCACAAATATGCATACGCTATTTTGGATGATCATTGCTAGTTTTGTTTTAATATATGCATTTTCTAAGTGAAGAACTATGTGCCAGTGTCTATAACTATTCATTTTTCAGATGTTTAGAACAAAGGGAAATCTAATTAAACATGTCTACAAAATTTTTGAACAAACATTTCCACTGTTGATTTAAGTGGCATAACTTTTTTTTAAAGATCTAACTATGGTTAAATTCAAGGAATATTTTTTGAATATTGACATATAAAATTTGCAAATATAAGGGAAACATATTAGTTATATTTTGATATCTTAATATGTAGATTATTGAGAAAATGAGGATTCAAGATTCAATTCAAAGATCAACTGCTTTCAATTTTGTGACATTTCACTTTTTTATTAAATAATTGAAAATTATAAGTCATATGATTCAGCTTTTTTTTCTAGAATATATCACTCTCAAAACTTTTTTCTTGAGTCAGCAAAATAGAGACTCCAAAGTCTTTAAAAAACAATATTGGAAATCGAATATTATGTCATTCTCAAATTAAAAAAATAAAAACAGACCCTCAGTCACTGTGGTGGAAAGCTTATTTTTTCACACAAATTTGCAATCTTTCTGGTAAGGGCAGGTGGGCCCTATATTAATCACCTACTGCAACATTCTCAGATATTTTCTCATGTTCCTTCACTTAATTAATTCTTGAGCATTTTGCACTGAACATTTCAGTTGAATAGTTTGCAAGAAATACTAAAAATTTTGACATGCCTCATCATGTGGAAAGCTGCATAATAAAACAGAAAAATGACTCCTGAGTAACTAGCTTCCTTCTCCCAAGTAAGCAATTCTGAGTTCCAGTTTTATGTATAAACTCATTATAATTTGGTCTCATCTGAAAGAACCTTTTTTTATCCTCACTGAGCATGTACTCTCTCAACTTTTCAGTATACCCAACAAAGAAAAATCCATATTTATCAGATTGGTGTCTAATGAAATGTTATTTGGTTCAGTTTATGTTAAAAAAATGTCCCAGAAGGATCTTTCAAGTAAAGCTATTTAAAATGTTACCCCCAAAGCTATTTCATATATAAATTTTCAAAAACTTTTACAAAAGCAATGTATGACTATTAATGGCAAATTCTTTTTATTCCACATTTCAGAATGTGGTTTATGGTATAGATTCACAGGATTGAGAGGGACTCTAAGAAGACAACTTGCAATGTATTCTTCCTTGCCTTCAGAAATGACTTTTCTCTATACTACCTCAAACATATACATGTTTTAAGTTTAATTTTTTAAAAAATCATGAAAAGTGATTTCATAGGTTCCTACAACCTGGCTAATATACTTTATACCTTAAATACATTAATTGCACTACAATACAAATATCATGTTGCTGTCCTCTGCCATTAAGTTAAATGATCTATCATTCAACCTTCTCCTTGGGATTTATCATTGTTATGCCTTACACAGTTCCTGCTTTATAACCTTTTACTATTTTAGTGCTCTTTTCCCAAACCATTCTAACTTTTCCCTAATGACTCTTAATATGCTCTAGTAATTTATTGACTAGAATTACTTCTTGGAAGAAGCAGCTATTAAAAAGCTTCACTAAAGATCAAAAAAAAAAAAGAAAAAAGAACATTGATAGCAGCAAGTTCAGTATGCCCATGATATTAATGGAAAATATTGAAGGAATTGAAATGCCTCACTGATTCTTGTGGGAACTGCACTAATATGAACAGAAAACCAACAGCAGGTAATTTGCTAAAGATTTCACATTTCACAGCAGCAGTAAACTACTTTTCCGATAAAAGCAGGATAAAGTATTTCATTGGCAGGAAATCTTCTTTTGGAGTTAAGCTACTTATGACCTATCAATGAAGACTTGGTAACTTGTCAGCTCTGGGAAAGCTCTAAAGAAGTTATAAAATAGCTATAAATTAAGACAGTGCAAGATAAAAACATCATTTCTACCTGCAGCTTGTGCAACAGTCTTAATCTTTATGTTATAAGAATCAGTTTGAAATGAGAAATGATGTTTTCTATATGAAAAGTTGAACAATACAGTATTGGTGCTATCCATCTAGAATAACAGAGACAATATTCTTAAATTTAAACTTTCAACAGTAGGAAACTGATATTTTTGGTGAGGACATTGATATTTTTCCAGACTTCAGTCATATATGAACTAATTAGATGTGGTTTGTAGAAACTGTAGAACTCACAATATTATTCCCCCTCTCATTGGATTTAATTTCAGTAAAATTTAGTAAAATTTCAATTGTGTTTATGGAATCTAGTGAAGATGTGATAATAAGATATTAAAGGGTTTCAGAAAAGACAAAAATGTTGAGGAATTTGAAAAATCATATATTTGTGGAAATGTTAAATAATTGAGATTATTATAAAAATGTAAAACTGAAAAATGAGAAACAACTTTCCAATGGTCTCCAAACAACTGAAAAAGAATCATTTATTAAACAAATGGAATGGGTCAGGAATTTTATAAATGCTGAAAATGCACAGAAAAAGTTTAAAAAAAATACTACAAAGAAATTTTTAAGCTTTATAATTAATAATGGTTAAGAATATTTCTTTCAGATTTCAATATCCCATCATTGTTTAATATTTAATTGAACCACAATCAAATAATAGTCCCCCAAAATATGCATGTTACCCTTTAGATACTTGTTTGTATGAATATATATATATATATGCTAATATACATTTTCATATTTATTTGGCTGATTCCTATAATGATAATGCACCAGTCAATAACATCTAACTGGCATGTGCTTATCATATTTGTGCCATTCTCTAAATTTATTACAGAAGACCAGTGGAACAAGGTGACTTCCTGGCAATCACTGCTTTTTTTTGAAACACTAATCTAAACTTTATTCTTCTTGACACCTTTTTTCCCCCTGTAATTCATCTATGTCTAACTTAAATTCATTGTATTACCTATTAATGTAGAAGGAAATAAAATTCTATTAAACCCTCAGGTTCCCAACCTAGGAGTCATCCTGAATTCCTAACTGTCCTTCACTAACATATCCAGAGTAAGGCTTAGGAAATGGGATATAAAATGATATATCTATGTTTTGCTTTCTTATGTTGAGAAATTTGTTTTCCTTGGCTATACATTTTTTTTTAATTTATTTAAGGCAACAGGGTTAAGTGACTTGCTCACACTCACACAGCTAGGCAATTATTAGGTGTCTGAAATCAGATTTAAACTCAGGTCCTCCTGACTCCAGAGCCAGTGCTCTATTTACTGTGACACCTGGCTGCCCCTGCTATGTATTTTTAAAATAAATTCATTTATTTATTTCTCAAACTACATGTAAAGATTTTTAACAATCATTTTTTGGTTAGATTTTGAGTTCCACATTTTTCTCTTTCCCTTCGCTCCTCTATCCACTTGATAGAGAGCACACTAATATTGTCTATATATCTATAACTACAATAAACATATTTCCATATTAATCATGTTGTGAAAGAAGAATCAGAACAAAAAAATGAGAGGGAGAAAAAACAATAAATATAAAGTAAATTTAAAAATTGAAAATAGTATGTTTTGGTCAACATTCCATAGTTCCTTCTCTGTATCTGGATGGTATTTGCTATTATAAGTCCTTTAAAATTGTCTTTGATTATTATACTTTTGAGAAAAGTAAGTCCTTCATAGTTTATCATCACAAAATGTTGCTGTTAATGTGTTTACTGTTCTTCTGGTTTGACTCATTTTACTCAACATTGGTTCCTGCAAGTATTTCAAGGCCTTCCTGAAGTCCAGCTGCTCATGATTTCTTATACAACAATAGTACTCCATCACATTCATATACCACAAATTCTTCGGCCTTTCTCCAATTGATGGGTATTCCCTCAATTTCTAAATCTTTGCCACTGCAAAAACTACTACTATAAATAGATTTTTTTGTAAATGTAGGAATTTTTACCCTTTCTAATGATCTCTTTGAGACACAGACCTAGTCGTGGCATTGCTGGATCAAAGGGAATATATAAGTTTTATTGCCCTTTGGACATAGTTCTAAATTGCTTTCCAGAAAGGTTCAATCAGTTCACATTTCCGATAATGTGTAGTATCTCAGTTTTCCCATACCTTCTCCAACACTGATAATTTTTCTTCTTTGTCATATTGACCGACCTGATAAGTACGAGGTGGTACGTCAGAGTTGTTTTAATTTCCATTTCTCTAATCAACAATAATTTAAAGCATTTTTCAAAATTATTATAGATGACTTTAATTTCTTCATTTGTTCTTCATTTTCTTTATTTATTCATTGTTCATATCCTTTGCTCATTTAGTATTGGGGAATTATTTGTATTCTCTTAAATTTGACATAGTTCTCCAGATTTAGAAAAAAAGTGCCTATCAATTGGGGAATGATTAAACAAGTTTTGGTACATGAATACTGTAGTATGCTATTGTTCTATAAGGAACTATGAATGGTTAGACTCTAGAGAAGCATCGGATTAATTATAGGAACTGTTGTTAAATGAAGAGAGCACAACTAAGAGAACATTAACAGTGACATTGTGAGATGATCAACCTTGATGGATGCAGCTCCTTTCAGAAGTTCAGAGAGTTAAGACACCATATTAGACCAGCTATAGACAATATTAGACCCATCCAGAGAAAGAAAAATGAAAGAAAACAGAAAAAAACCCTTCCAAATCTGATGGTAACTTTATAAAAATTATCTCTTATGTATCTCTTTTCTCTTAATCCTAATTCCTCATAATGAATATGAGTAATCTGTAAGCAGCAAATATATATATATATATATATATATATATATATATATATATATATATATATGTACAAAGCTACCCTGACTGTTCACCACTGAGGGGAAGGGTTGGGGAAGGTGGAAGACATATAAAAATATAGATGTGCATATGGATGACATAATAAATAAATAAATTTTCTTAAAAAAACACATCATGAGCAGCTAGGTGGCGCAGTGGATAGAGCACCGGCCCTGGAGTCAGGAATACCTGAGTTCAAATCAAGCCTTAGACACTTAATAATAACCTAGCTGTGTGGCCTTGGGCAAGCCACTTAACTCCATTTGCCTTTGCAAAATCCTAGAAAAAAAACAAAACATCATTCCCGGATTGACAAATGATCAAAGGATATGCAAAGGCAATTCTTGGATGAAGAAATCAAAGCTAATTGTAATCATATGAAAAATTGCTCTAAATCATTATTGATTAGAGAATGCAAATTAAAGTATCACTGAGGTACTACCTCCTACCTCTCAGATTGGTCAATAGGTCAGAAAGGATAATGACCAATGTTGGAGGGATTGTGGGAAATCTGGGACACTAAATGGAATGTTGGTGTCCCTGTGAACTTATCCAAACTTTTTGGGGAGCAAGTTGGAATTATGCTCAAAGGGCAATGAAAATATGCATACCCTTTGATCCAGCAATACCTCTTCTGGGTTTATATCCTGAAGAGATCTTGAAAAAGGATAAAAATCTCATATAGAAAAATATTTATAGCAGTTCTTTTTTGTAATGGCAAAGAATTGGAAATGGAGGAATCAATTGGGGAATGATTGAACAAATTGTGGAACACCATTGTTCTATAAGAAATTGTGAGAGGTAGGATTTCAGAAAAGCCTAGAAAGGCTTTCATGAATTGATTCTGAGTGAGATGAGAAGACCCAGAAAAACATTATAAATACTAAGAAAAATTTGTGGTTATGGTCAAACTTGATGAACTTGTTCATTCTATCAGTGCAATAACTGGGGACAATTTTAGGGGAATTGTGATAGAGAATAAAATCTGTATCCAGAGAAGGAATTGTAGAGTTTAAACAAACACCAAAGCTTACTATCTTCAATTTTTAAAAGTTGTGTTATATAATATGTAATTTTGCTATCTCTAATGTTTTTTTCTTCCTTTTGGATCTGATTCTTCTTTCACAACAATTTCAGTTTCCATCTATCCTTATCATGGATGCAAATGTAAAGCCTTTATCAGATTGCCTTCTGTCAGGGAAATGGGCAAGAGAGAAAGAGAGGAAAAACTGTAAAACTTAAAACCTCTCCAAAAAAAATGGTAGAAGTTACCATCAAATGTAATTGGAAAGCAAATAAAATATTTATAAAATAAAAATAAAATAAATTTGACTCAGTTCTCTATATGTTTTAAAAATGAGTCCATTATCAGAAACACTAGCTATAAAAATTATTTTCTACCTTACTACATTCATTTTAATCCTGATTACAGTGGTTTAATATTTGCAAAGAAAATTTAATTTAATGTATTCAAAATTACCCATTTTGCCTTTTTTAATGTTCTCTATCTCTTCTTTAGTCATAAACTGCTCCCTTTTCCATAGATTAGATAAACTATTCTTTATTTTTCCAAACTGGTTTATGGTTTAACCTTTTGTGTCTAAATCCTGTACCCATTTTGATTTTATCTTAGTATAAGGTATGAGATATTGGTCTATGCCCAATTTCTAACATACTATTTTTCAATTTTCCCAGTAGTTTTTTGTTTAAAAAAATTAGTTCTTACTCCAGAAGCTGGAATCTTTGGTTTTATCCAGTGTTAGTTAATTATAGCCACTTAATACTTTTTAAAAAGTACTTGCCTGCCAAGACAGACTAAGAAACTATGTGAAAACATTTACAAAACACATCATGCAAATAAAATCAGATCTCAATTTTTGGAAAAATGTTGAAGGCTCATGGTTAGGCTGAGCTAATATAATATAATAATAAATTACAATTCTACCTAAATTAGCATATTTATTCAATGCCACATCAATCAAACTAGCAAAACTTAATTTATTGAGATAAAAAATAGAAACAAAATTTATCTGAGGACAAAAGGACAAATCCATCAAGAGAGTTAACAAAAAAAAATAAATAGGAAGGTAGTTTAGCCATACCAGATGTAAAATTATATTATAAAGCAGCAATCATAAAAACTGTTTGGTATTGGCTAAGAAATAGAGTGGTGGATCAGTGGAACAGATTAGATAATTATAATTATTAATTATTTATTACTTTCCTTACTTTATCTTTCCTCATGTGTTTTTCTTTCTCTTTTTACCCTATCCATGCTCACAAGTGTTTTGCTTCTCACTACTGCCCCCTGAAATCTTCTCTCCTTCTACCAGTTCCTCTCCCTTTTCTTTCCCCTTTGCCCTTTTACTTTTCCCTTCTTTTCTTCACTCTTCTTTATCAGCCCCTCCTTCCCACCTTTTCCCTTCTAATTTATTATGGTGTAAGATAAATATCCAAATTCAACTGAAGGTATATGCTATTCTCTCTTTGAGCCAAATCCAAATGAAACTAAGAATTCAAGCAATTCTCACCCCTTCCATTCTTTACCTCTCCTATAATAGGTCCTTTGTTTTTCCAGTTAGTTAATTTGCATTTTCTTCTTTTTTTATTTTTTTTTATTTTGCTTGACTGATTCTTGATGACTCCTAGAGTAATTAGCACCCACTTGCTCAAATTTTATTCTACAAGAAATCATTTTCTTTCTTTCAATCTTTATTTCTTTCCATTTGGTCAATTCTTTCTTAAAGGAGTTAGCTTTTTCCCACTTGCCTAATTGTATTTTTGAAGGAACTATTTTTTTTTATTTGCCCAATTATATTTTTTAATCTTTAACATTTTATTTGTTTTCCAATTATATACAACAGTAATATGTACCTATCATTTTTTCCGAGGCTTTGAATTCTACAATTTTCTCCCCTCTTCCCTTCGCTCCCCCCAAGAAGGCTGTCTGACACTCTCTACATTGTTTCCCTGCCATACATTGATATAAATTGAATGTCATAAAAGTAAACATAACCCCCCCCAGAACATGGGAAACCTCAAGAATAGAGAGGAAAAAAATGTCCTTTAGTCTGTGTTCAGATTTCAATGGCTCTGTCTCTGGGGTGAGTTGCTTTCCCTATCATAAGTCTATCAAAGAAGTTACTTCAATATTTTTCCCTCAGTTGCTATTACTAGCTGTACTTCCACTCTATTCCTCCCCACTCTCATTTATTTTATTCTTTCTCCTTTCATCCTGGCCCTGTGCAAAAGTGTGTTGAATCTGAGTACCCTCTCCCTCGATCTTCCCTCTCTTCTATCACCTATTCCCCCTTCCCCCCCCATTTCCCCTCATACTGTCCCTTTCCTCCTATCCTTCTCCAGTGCTAGACAGATTTCCTCACCTAAAGGATTTATTTTCTTCAGTCAATTTTTGTGCTTCCTTTTGCAAGATATTGAATTTCTGCTTCATTACTTTTCCAGATTTTTCTACTTGATTTTTAAATTCATTTTTGAACACTTTGAAGAAGTCTTTTTGGTCTGGAGACCAATTCATCTTCCTTTCTGAGGATTCCCAAGTAGTATTTTTTTCTGTTGTCTTTTTCTGAGATGATTTCTTTTCTATCCCAAGTTACTTTCCACATTGAAAACAGTAGTGCTCTACTCACTAGTCTGGGACTAACCATAAACAGTCCTTCCACAATGAAAACACCAGTGTCCTGCTCACTAGGCTTGGGGCTTCTGCATTAAGAACACTAGTGGGTTTCTCATTGGGCTGGACCATACAGTTCAGTCACGCCAGCTGAACAAGGAGTCAGTGGTACCTGTGTTGGAGCCCCCTTGGCTGGCCAGCTATGTCCTTGGCCTGATGAATGAGGCCTCCACTGCAGATCCCTGCTGTTCCTGAGACCCTCAGACTGACTTCCTTCTCACCCTGCCCATGTTGATTTTAGCTCCCTGTCCTGGGAACTATTCCCTGCTCCTTGTCATTCTCCCACTGCACTCAAGACAGACCTTGCTGGAAATTGCTCCACTTTGTTCTTTTATGGGTTCTGTCATTCCAGTAACAATTTAGACTCTTGTTTAATTTTGTTTCTGAGGGAAACCATGGAGAGGTAAATAAGTTCCTGGCTTCTCTCTGTTGTCTTGGCTCCACCCTGTATTTTTCTTATAATAAATTTGTTTTCTTCTTTTTTTCCTCAATGAATTTGGTGTGGGAGAAAGAAAAAGTATATTCCTGTACATTTATTTAAAAATTATAGCTTTAGTGGATTGCTGATATGAAAAATGTTGCATATGTTTTAGATGTGGTCAATATATTATTAGTTCTATTTAAATATTTTATCTGGTTTTAGGATATTTCTCATGAAATGAAAGTAATCTATACATATTTATAATATAAAAACAGTAAACATCAGTAACATTTTAAATTATTTTATTTTGAGATTTCTAAAAATGTAAGTATTTGACTTCAGAGCCCCATAAAGCTGCTGGTGCAAATCATTAATTTAATGTTGAGAATTCATTTTTTTCTTCTTCACTGAGAGAAGAAACAAATGAGAAATTAATAATATCTCCTTATTTAATTGTTCATTTACCTGAGTTATTTTATAATGTAATTAAAATGTATGCTGAATAATTGTGATTTTCTGAAATTGTGATTTTCTGAATTTAATCTCAAGATATATATTGGAAGATTTGACTAATTTCCTTTGTAAGTTTTCTAGAGGTGGGGGGAATGTTAGCAATACGTCATATTTATCCACTTCAATAGAACTTCTTTATAAACAAAAATATATTTTTATAACTAGAGCAAATTTAGGGATTGAATCCCTCTTCCTCCTCGTTATCCATCCTCCTCATCATTATTCATACTACTATTCGATCTTTATATCTCCTTCATTATTATTATATTGTCAAATTTATAAAACCTAGCATCATCAAAATTGCACATAATTTAGATACTTATTTGATATTTACTTATAAAATGAGTAATCATATCTGAAGAGATAAAATAAAAACCATAATATAGTATTAATGAAGTAGCACCTTCCACTCTCAAAATATCTCTAAATCTTGGAATAGAAGACAAATAAGTTGATCTGTGTTTATATGGCAAGTATATATGGCAATGGATAATTTTGCTTATCAGTACGTAGTGCTCTCACTATCTCTTTTTTGTACTAAGAGGTTGCCTCAGTAGATAACAAGGTACCCAGGTAGTGTGGGTATGAAAGGGGAAAAAAATGGACATCATTGATTTTAATATGATAATGTGTTATCCTCTAGTTCAGTATAGCACAGATATTATGGAGAGACCAAAAAAAAACTCCATAATAATGACTGTCTAAAGAGAGAACATGAAGAAGAGAGAAGGATGACTCACATGAGACAGGGCATTACTCCCTGGTGTGGAGTAGGCAGTGGAAATAGGGATGAGGAACCATCTCCTGTTGGCATGCAGAAAATCTATCCTGCAGTGCTAAACTACATCCCCAAAGACATATTATAATGGACTTCTATTTTAAGATTTCATCTAAATTATGCTATTTTATATTGCTGGTTGTGAGTAAGAAAATAAAGCAATTCACTTCTTGATCATATAATTTTAAAAAATGCATTTCTATCTTTATACAGTTTTGAAAATAAACAAAGTTAAGTGAGTCAAATCTTCATATGTGTGTGTATCTTGAGATTAAATTTTAAAGATCACAATTTTTAACCTTTTATTTCGCATAAATTTGTTATAAAAATGTGATTTAAAATACATTTATTATAAAAATTTAGCATACATTTTATTATAAAAATTATAAAAATATAAAATTATAAAAAGGAGATATTTTATGTCATATTGGGATTATATTTTATGATGTTTTATATCAATTGCAGAAATGATATTCATATAATAAGAACTTTACCGAGGGGCATATAAAATTATTCAGAAATGTTTGGGGCTTTTTTTTTTTTGTAAGACAATGGTGTTAAGTGACTTGCCCAAAGTCACATAGGTAATTATTAGGTGTTTGAGGTCTGATTTGAATTCAGGTCCTCCTGACTCCAGGGCCAGTGCTTTAACCAGTGCAGCACTGCTGCACTGGTTAAATTGATATTGCCTTTAACTTCTCAAAACAAGAGTTTTCTTTGTTGTTCTTTCCTCCATTTTGATCTTGTTCCACTGTCTTATGTATACAATTTCCAGTACATCTATCTTCAAAGATTTATTTCATGATATCACTTCCTTGCTGAAAAACAAATGGTAATTCTTTTTCATAGGCAATTTCAACTTCTCAGACACTTCTTTCATTTCAGTTTAACAAATGCAGCAAATATTTACTACATCTGAGTAATTGTGTGAACTGCTAGCAATACAAAGACAAAAAATGTTCTTAATATCTTACATACATTGTGTTCAAGGCCTTTTTCAAATAACCTTTCTGGCCTTTCCAATCATTTCAACCTTCCCTCTCCACTTGAGAAAAATCAATAGTGTTCTTCCTATTCCATTCCTTTTTTTTTTTTTTTTTTTTTTTTTGGCTCTCACTGTTCAAAAATCCTCAATTAACCTGCACTTCCCTTACTGGTTCGTTATTATTTTGTTTAAGATTCAGTTTTATGCTTACTTCCCTAATGAACTTTCTTTAACTAGTCCAATTAATTATATAATATCGATTCTATGCTTTCTATCTTTATGTAGGTGATTTGCAAATCCAGAGGCAAAGTAGTGTAGAAATTTAAATTCACTTCAACAATCACACATAATATGAGCAAGCTATCGCCTGTAGCATTGTATTTTTAGAGTAAAAATATATTACTGTATTTTAAGAAAATTCAATATATTTCTCACATAAGAAATACCCTATATCCCCCAAATAACATACATGTGGAAGGTTATCATCAGAATGAATATCTAAAAAACATGACACCAATCCCATTAGTTCCATAGGACCCAGACAGTCTCAGTTGGTAATTTGTATAAGCACTGAATTTCTGGGAGATTCATCAGACAACAATGCTATTCTGCAAACGTCAACTCATGGAAACATCCCCTACAATAGTTTTCAATTTTTACCTTTTATCTCAAACAATATTGGATACATTGACTTATAATGTAACCTTTGACCTTCATTTTTGAAAAGCACCATGACATCACAGAGGTGATATCATGACAAGCACATAAATTGGATTTGAGTGAGGGGGTCTTAAGGTAGCAATAAGTCACCAACCTTACTTTCTTTCCCAGAGACATTTGGGTCCAGTGGCCAGATTTGAATCAGGATGACTGGAGATGGCCCTGGATGTGAGGCAGTCAGGCTTAAATGACTTGGCCAAGGTCACACAGATAGTAAGTAGCAAGTAAAATCTAAGATCAAATTTGGACTCCTATCCTCCTGAATAAAAAGCAGTGCTCTATCTACTACACCATCTAGCTGTCCAACAGAAAGAAATAAAATAGTCTTGTCCACCTGAGTTGTGGGAACTTGGTTCCAAGAATCAATAAATTTTGTATACTTTATGTACACAGATATTATACACAGATATCTATATGTGGTAACACTAATACATATATATATACTACTTTTAATAATAATCATTAACATAATAATTTGTTGTACTGATTGACCTTTTCTCAAATTGAGAACTTTGATAATTTATAGGGTAGAAAATGAAAACTCAGTCAGATAATATAAATTCACTAAGCTACTTAGAAGATATTACAAAATCCAGAGGAAAAGTTCATGTAATTTTTGTGTTTAATTATTTTTAATTATGAGTGACACTTTCTCTAGTATTATTTTGATTCATTTATCTAGATATTATAGGTATTTTTAAAAATCCATAACATCAAGTTTCAAAAGGAACAATTCTGATTTTGTTTCTTATTGTTGTTTTATTTTGTTTTCCAAATTAGGAAGAAAATTAACTCTAAAAGCTGTTAATGTATTAGGAGGTAATTCCATTCTTTAGCAACTGATTCAAAGGTATCCATTTATTATTTCTTCAAGGGATAAACTAAGTGACATTACTTGACTTCAGTGTCAAACTAACCTTGTATTTTCTGACTTTTGCCTCTAACTAGATCCTTCAGAGCATTTAAATGTTTTGGTATTTCTTTCATTTTTTTCCAGGGCTATATTTGTATAACCTTTAAAACTCTGTTCCTGTTCTTGTCCTAATCAGGAATCTTAATGAAAAGTTGTACACTCCCTTTAAATTATATGACTTCACTCTTAATTCCAGGGAGTTTTGATTATTAAATGGAAAAGATTGTAAATGAGCTTTCAAACTTATTATTTCTGAGAAGTTCAAGTCCTGAAGAGGAATAACAAATGATTTAAAGATTTGGCCTTACTTTTACATACACACACACACACACACACACACAAACATAAACAAATATTTACATATATGTATGTGCAATTATTCAAGTACAAAGGAAATAAGGGTCATTATGACATTTAGAGAAGCTTAAGAAGATTGTTTTGATTGTTTAATTAACCTGATTCATCAAGGTTAAGGTGTAGGTCACAAGAGTTTTCTAATATATTGATGGAAAAAAAATATGTGAAATTGAAACAAAGATTTTTAATTTTTTCCATTAATTTAATCATTGTCCAACAGGAACCCTACTATTACATAATCAATGTAAGTAAACAAGCATCTATTAAGGCTATATGCCAAGCACTGCAACAGGCTTCTAAAGACACAAAGAAAGATGTACAATCTAATGGGGGCAAAACTATACAAAAAAACATAATAAACCAAGTAGAAGTTAGCTCAGTTTTGTTTTCTATATCCTTCAAAGATCATGGATTCCTTACCAGATTAAAAGAAGAGATGGCCCAGATGTGAAAACTAGGTATAACTCTAACAAATTCCTGAGAAAGTCCAAAAAGTACACTGCATAATATATGAGTGGCTTGTTTATTCTCTTGTTTTATTTATCTAACAGAATCTTGGAAATCTGAGAGAAGGCATTTGAAATCACATGAATTAACTCAGTTTCGTATATATATGACAGTTCCTGAAAGTTGAAGGCTTTGAATCGTATGCTACTGAGGAAGGTGTATCCCTATTCATAAGAAACACTGTTGTTTGTTGATACACACTGATGTGCTTTTTTATGAAAATGAACGAAACTTCAAATTGCCCAGTATATTATTTTACCTAATTGCCAGTCAACACCCTATTTAAAACTGAATTGAATATAATGAAAGAAACATTCTTGCTACAAGAAGTAAATAAAATCCATTATAAAGCAATCATGAGAGAGCTGCCTAAAAGGGAATCCATAATGCACTCTCAAAACATTTGGATTATAGCTATTCCAAAGCAGTATTTTTTAATGCAGAAGTTTTTTTTAATAATTATGTTTTATGCGAGCACCACTTTCTGAAGGGGCAGAAGAATTGATACCCCAAAGTGACTAGTACATTTTGTTGGCAAGATGCTTGCTGCTGTGCCAACCTTTTCTCATCGTTTTCTCCTCTATTTTTAAGACCACAAAAATCTCTCACCAAATAGTGACATAAACTATATTTGGAGGAGAAAGTTTATTGCTCCATTTTCTAGACACTCTTTGTTTTTTGCATTCCACAATCTGTAAATCAAAATCCTTTAGGGACTCATGCCATCCCAGTGAAGTGAAATGATTCAGAGTGGCTCAAAGTTCATTGAGTGGGTATATTCTCCTAAGCTGTGCATTGGCAGTTTGCTTTGTCATCAATCTTGTTCAGCAGAACGACATGACAATTTGTCTGGACAACACTCCATAAAGGATAGCAAAAGGTTATTGTTAGGTTATGAAGTTTCCCTGACAAGTGTGATATGCCAGAGCTTATATAAGTGTAAAACAAACCTTCAACTCACAAACTATTTTGTAAGAGCCTTATCTGGCTGCCATTTTTTGTGGACACATTAATAAGTGAAATTTGGTACTACATCATACTGAATTCTAGGGTTTAAGAATGGCTTAAAACTAAGTAGGACAGTTGTCTATAAGATCTGAATCCTAAGAGATTCAGACATTTCCCTCCCTCCTCTCTATGTCTCTGTCTCAGGCTCCATGCTTATCTATATGTCTCCCTCTGTTTCTGTCTTTTTCTCTTTCTCTCTTAAGGGCTCATATATATGTACCTCATTAGTAGAAAATGAGCACTTATAATTCAAAGCAAATTAACCTGATTTAACTTATTGCAGTTTGAAATTTATGATATCTCAAATTATTGCGACATGTTGTTTTACAACAAAATACAAAAATCCCAAGAATGTAAATGGTTGCTCATCTTGCACGCCAAGTCATATTGTTGACATATCAGATTTAATTGGGTGAACATATGAATTTTTAGTGACTTTAGGTTTTATGTAGAAATAAATAAGAAATAAATTGATTTTGATAAGGAAAATAAGACTATCAGCCAGAGAGATTCATAAGTAAATCATAGGCAATGTCATAAGATCTTAAAAGATGTTATGTGAAAATAGTGTCCAAATAAAATTAATCTATTTGTTGGGAGTTGAATGATGCCACAATCTGATAGACCAGCTAGTTTTAAGATTATATAAAGTATTATTTTAGGCCAATAACTATGGGATTGCAGAAAGTAGTACAAATCTAAGAGACATTGGGAAGGACATAGATGTGGACATTGAGTAAAAGACTATTGGAAGAATAGAGATTATGACACTGGATGGTCATTTTGAGGAAAATAAAACTGAGTTTTGGACATATGGCTATGCTTTTTTATAAAAAAAACACAGGTCAGTGTTGAGAAAGAGAAAGAGATAGGGATCCATGATCAGAGGACTTTGAGTTCAAAACCTGCTCTGTCACTAACTTCCCTTGTGATCCTGTGTAAGTCACAACAACTCACATCTAAGGTGCTTTTCAATTCATTTCCATGATATCATGTTGTAAAGTAATCAATTGAAATGTATGACTAAATCTTGAATAACAAGATAGGACTGGAAATGGATATTTGGGAATCTTCCATGCAGAAATGGAAGCTGAAACCAAGAACAAACCAGAAGAATAATGAGAACCTATTTAAAATAGCTCTGAAAAGGGGCAGCTGGGTGGTGTAGTGGATAAAGCACTGCCCTTGGAGTTAGGAGTACATGGGTTCAAATCCGGTCTCATACACTTAATAATTACCTAGCTGTGTGGCCCTGAGCAAGCCACTTAACCCCATTTGCCTTGAGAAAATCTAAAAAAATAAAATAGCTCTGAAATTGAGGAGAGTATTTTTAGGGATCATTAAAACTTTAAAATGCCAGTGGTACTAACAAGAACTAGGAAAATTATAAAATTGAGTAAAATATTGGAATTGATTCATGAAGACAGAAGTCAAATTTTAGGTGAATGGGATAGAAAGGTGGTTAAAGAAATGGGTCAATAAATACAGATTACTAATTCACAGAATCAAGGATTTTGAGAATTGGAGGTGATTTCAAGTATCATCTAGTTTGACCTATATTAAAATGGATATCTTTTTTTAATCTTGCCTAACAAATACTCATTCAGTCTCTGGAAGTAGAATGTCAGAAAAATAGAGGGAGAAGATTAAATAAAATCTGAAAAACATCAGAGTCAAGCAAAAATACTTGTTTAAATTTTGTTTATTTAAAGAAGAAGTGACTTCTGTTTATTTGGAGACAAAGGAAATAGAAAAGATAGGGAGAGATGGAAGATCCAGGAAAAGAGGATGAATAGAAAAGATAAGTTCCAAATAATTAAAATAATAAGCTTTAGGCAATTTTCACCTTTTGTTTTTTTATGCCTTTTTGTTTCACATCTACAATTCTATTTGTTCATTTGAACTTTATTTATGTACTTGTCACATACCCTGCCAAATTGCAAGATTCCTGACGAAAGAGACTATGCCCTTTTTTCTTCTTATTCCTTGTACTTACAATGATTATATTAAAATATTTAATAAATTTTGATCGTATTGAATAACAAATATTTGTTCATTTAAATTGAGGTCCTGCCTTGAGCAACATCATGAAAAGCATCCTCCGATGAAAGGGGCAATAGCATGGACACCAACAAATAGCTCAGTGTGGGGGAAGGCAAAGGCTCTAGGGCACCTACTTGCAGCTGATGTTGTACAATTCCCCATAGAAATAAGTAATTTGGTAGCTTCCTATAAAAACTAATTATTTTGGATAAATGTATCCTAAGGTTGATAATTTCTCCACATATAGTATAGACTATAAACTGCTATCTGTCCTTGAGGGCAAATAATTCATATTTTTATCTTTATCTCTAGAACCTATCATGGTGTCTGCTGCAGAGTGGGTACTTATGAAATGCTTGATGACTGGTTAAAAAAATAAATTTAGGTAGAAAAATGTTATTTTCTGAGTTTAGTTGCTAATATTTAAGCTCTGATGGACAGGAAAACTTTAATTGCTCAAGAAAATGATACCATAGTAATAATGATAAAGGCATTCATATGATGTTTAAAGAATAATTAGGTGTTCACAGTGGATATAGCACTGGGCTTGGAACTATGAAGACTCATCTTCTTGAGTTCAAATCCAGTCTTACAAACTTGTCAGTTGTGTAACTCAGGACTAGGTATTTAAACCTATGTAACTAAGTTCTTCACCTGAAATGTGAGTTGAAAAGGAAATAATGAACCCCTACAGTATCTTTGCCAAGAAAACCCCAAAATGGGGTCACAAAGAGTTGGACATGACTGAAACAAATTTACAACAAAATATAGCACTCTAAGTTTTGTAAATAGTTCTATCTTATTTTAATTACATCGAAATCCTGGGAAGTTGGTACTATTATTATCAAATCGACTTTACAGGTGAAGGAGAGTAGTAAACTGAGGAAGAAAGAGGTTAAGTGATTTGACTTGGGTCTCAAAGTAAGTAAGTGTTGATATTGGATTTAAACTAATATCTTTGTGACTTCAGGTCCAGTTTTTTTTTATCCACTACACCATCTAACTGTCTTCTGTAATCACATGTTAACCTAATTCCTTACAAAGCAGACACAACTATAAAATACTAGAAATTATTTAATCCTCTTCTGAACCCTATTGTATTATAAAGAGAAGAATATTAAAACTCAGAGTATTTAAGTGCCTTGCTCAAGTTTACACAGCTAATTAGATAATTTAGAAGCAGAGATTATACTTGAATCTCAGTCTTGTGTCTTCCAGTCTTGTTCTTCTCACAATTAACATTATTACTGATGCAGAATATAACAAAAATTGCACTTAATAAAAAAAAAGAAAACTTGATCTAATGACAACAGAAGATAGCAAAGTGGAAGCAATTTATCAAATATAGGAAAATAATAACACAATCATTCTACAAATGGATACTAATAAACCAAAATCTTCACCTCTTCTGTAGCTGGAGAAAATTGTGTCTTCAACTTTTCCCCTTCTGTTGACAACTTATGTAATTGTCTACATATGGAATAAGTGTGGGTTTAACAAATGTCATGAAATAATTTAAATTCCTATCTATCTTTAAACAGATGTTTTACTTTAATAATTCAACATACATTTCTCTTAATATTTAAGTTTCTGTGAATTCCAACTCACTGGCTTATAATATATTTGCATTTTATATCAGTTGATGCTGAGGGAACTACTAACTCTGTCAGAAGCCTTCAGGACCTTTTATAACTCTTTATTATTTTGAATTACTCATATTGTATGATGCATTTTACTCAAAAATTTTAGAAATATCTCAAGGAATCCTGTTAGTAATGAGAAAAGCAGATTCTATTTTCCTTAGTTGAATAAATATCCATACGTTATGAGAGATGAAAGTATTTTGTAAAGTTAAAGTATAAATATATTACTCAAATTTCACCCAGAATAGATAAAACTTCAAATCTACCAAATGCTATTAAAATCAGAACTGTTTCTTATGCTACTAAATAAGTTACATTATGCTTAGCACATGCTTGATAAATATATATATATATATATAATATATATATAATGTGTGTGTGTGTGTATGTGTGTGTGTGTGTCTGTGTGTGTGTGTGTGTGTCTGTGTGTGTATGTGTGCATGTATAATTTGCTAACATCTTATCCTGAAACCTCATCCTGGTAAATAAGCAGACTGGCTTCATAAAGGTCAAGCTAGCAATATGAACACAGAATTTGATCAGTTCTACCACACTGGAAGGATTTTGAATGGACGCTAAGAAGTTGTCACCTGAAAACCAGCAGAGTTAGGTTGAGAAAGACTCATCACTAGAGGAATTGATACTGCATCATTATATAATAAACTAAGGAAAAGACAGATTATGATTTGCATTGGTAAACTATACATTTCAATATATTGAATTCTTAAATAAAAAGACAGGTGATATGCAATCTCAGTATAGTATACCTTTAAGATACATTTTTTTCCATTTATTGTTTTGTTTATTTTGTTTTGAGTCTAAACATTTCATCAACATAGGGAATACTTATCAAAATAGCAGGTCACTAATCCTTCTAAGACTTACAGTCTTACAAAGTTTCCTAGAGCACATAGAAGTTAATACATTGTAAATAATTGTAAATAATAATTTTGTGTTTCCAGCTCTGTCCTTCCTCATTAAAAGAAAAGAAATTAAGTTGAATCTTTCCTTATGAGAGTGACTACCAAATAGCAATGCACAATTCTTTACTTCTCAGGAAACCTTGGGTTTTTTTTAAATAACTTCCCAATGATGGTTCATTCTTGCCAAATCTTAGTTTGAAACATATTAAATAATAAAGAACAAAATTGGTACAATTTCCTTTCTACAAAAATCAAGTCAAGTACTTACCATTATTACTTTCAGCCTTGCATCAAATGCTTGTTTCTAAAACAAAAGCAATATTTAATATTTAAGTCCTGAATGAAATTTAATTGGAACTTTCACTTTCTCCTCAATACACACTACATTTCATTGGGAAGAAAAAAAATGAATTGAATTATAAAATTTCTCACTTGTATCTTATTTCTGACATCTTACCCCAATCAAATGATAATGCTTAATAAAGATATTCAATTGGCTTACTGAATAAATGAATAAAAGAATTAAATATATACTTACTAAGGATAGAGTACTGTGATAAGATACAAAATGGGAGACAAGTTATATAGGAGGATTTAGCTGTAAGACAAAGACCTGTTGATGCTTACAGTACACTTTCTTTTAGGTTTTTGCAAGGCAAATGGGGTTAAGTGGCTTGCCCAAGGCCACACAGCTAGGTAATTATTAAGTGTCTGAGGCCATATTTGAACTCAGGTACTCCTGACTCCAGGATCAGTGCTCTATCCATGTAAGGTCCAGTAGTAAAGAAGGTAGTAATTCAATCTGACTGAAGTGGGAAAAGGGTGGTAACCCTGATATATAAATGCATTTTAATTAGGCTTATTTCAATTAAAAAAATTCACTTTTTATTACATTGAGCCATATGACAGTCTCAAGAACTTTGGTACAGATAATATATTTTCCTAGTTCTTTAGTAGCTACAGCTGCTACTGGGCAAATGTCATGTTACACATATTTGAAAATTCTTACAAAAACTAACATATCTTAGTAGAAAAGTCTAAGTAGTCACCTCATGGGGGGAAAAAAACCTAAATTCTATTTACCCAAGATTGTCGTTTCCTAGGTATATTATTTGCTGGGGTTAATCATACACAGAAACAATTGGAAAAGAACTTAGCAGTCACTGAGCCCAATGTAGCTAAGAAGAATAATTCTTTTTTTAGAAACTACAGTAAGTGCTCATCTATCCTTTGCTTAAAACTACCATGGGAAAAAGATGCTACTAACCTCTCAAGGAACCCATTCCATTTTGTAACAGATGGTTTTGTTAGAAGGTTTTGTTTTCATTTTTTCTGATGTAAAGCGAGAATTTGGCTCTTTTCCATGTCCATCCATTATTTCTCTTTCTGTTCACAAGGTCAAAGACTATAAATTTCATTCTGTTTGAATATGATAGCCTTTCAAATACTTGAAAAGTATTATACTGCCTTAGCTAAATCCTCTCCTCTTTCTACTACACATTTATGTTGCCCTAGCTAATTAACACCTGCTGCAAATTCTGTTACCTACTTCATACAAAGCTGCAAATCAGCAGAACTTGTCCTTCCTCATTTTTAACCACCGAGCTTCAATTTTGTCCCATATAAAAATCAGCATAAGACACTCTGAGTTGACTACATCAAAAAGTTGATTGAGAATCACATCATATAATTTATGAAAAAATACTTTGAAATATAATGAAAACCCTATACAAATATAAGATGCTTTTTACAATTAACCAACAAGTGTAGGTGAGGGTTTTCTTCAAGGTCGCACATCTAGGCATCTGTATGTCTTTTTAATTGCCATTGATAAGGTCATATTCTCTTTGGATTCATTTTTAGTTGTAAAAATTGATGCTTCCTACACATAAAATAATATATGTCCATAGAGGTCCATCTGTTCATACATCAGTGGATTGTCCAGGGGGCAAGAAGTTCATAAACCTAGACCATAAGCATGTAGCTGAAATTTAAACAGCATCTTTATTATTTGAGGAATTTCAAGTGCTTAACCTATATAATCTTAAAATAAAGAAATTTTTGTCATTGTGAGTTATTTACTGTTATGCCACATTGCAGTCAATTTAAAACCTCATTTAAGTAACACGAAATGTATGATTAGCTTCCAGTTAGAAACGAATAAAATGGTCAAGATTTCCATCTAAGTTCCACTAAATTTAAGTTTAAAGTGTTACTCTATCTAAAAGATTTGTCATTAAATGTCATGGAGCTCCATACCTCAGGGTTCTTCTTGGGTTAAGAGAAGGTTACAATCCAACAGAAAAATAGTTTCCAGGGAAGAGAGGTAATGATCTTGTTTTATCATTCCCCATCAAACTACATATTAAATAGGGTGTTCAGTTCTGACCTCTACATTTTTGGAAGGATATTGACATCTTCTTTACCAAACCAATTACAATGTTTAGGCAAACACTTCCCCTTCCATTCTGCCTTTCCACTGCTTTCTATCCAATTTCCTAATATCAATAAAGGGCTACCCAGAGTTTTCCACGGGCAACTAGCTTACACAGTGGACAAAGGGTTGGACCTAGTGTTAGAAAGAACTGAGTTCACATATGAAGTCTAATGAGCCCTTTTCAGGGCTACCTTCCACCTTTGATGTCCATCTAATCGACCTGTAGCTCCAAGAAGTGGTAACAGCCAGTGGCTACACCCTGGTGAACCATTTCAGGTTGAGGGTAACTGATTTCTCAAACCTAGCAGTGATTAAGAAGGGAGTTATCTATTCCCAAGCATATAAAGACTTCTCCAGGTAGAATGGGTAGATAAGAACCATTTTTCCCAACAGCCATGAAGGCTGCTGAAGTAGGTACTGTGTTTTAAGAGCTTGATTCAAAATCGATGATGCCAAGATGATGCTATCATGAGTTGTCTTGCCACTGTGATGACTCTGGAAGAGAGTGAGGCATATGACTTCATACAACTCAGTTTCACTCAAGTTCAATTTCTGCATTAGTCAAAAGACATAATTCATACCATTTTGTCATTTTTATCTATCTCCAAGTCCTATGGCATTGTGCAAGTGACAAAGCATCAGGAGCTATAGTCACAACCCTGCACACAGGTAACACAGGCCATTGGATCATCTTCTCACCAGAAACAACATTGGGATTAACTAGCCCTCCAAGTGTCTGAGCAACCTTTTAAGGATTGTTCTACTCACCTCCTGTGTGAGGAAGTGGTTAGAAAATTCTTTGCTTACCCAACTTTAACCTGGTTATCATGGCATGGAATTACAGCCTGTGATCAAAACACAGATATACACACACAAACACACAAATGTACAAAAAACTTCTGCAAAGTTGATTCCACTAAACATCATTTCAAGCAATGTCTACATACTCATAGCCAACACAGAATGTAGTAGACCTGAAATACAAAGTGTTTATTGTAAGAAAACCCATCAGGTATTGTATCCAAATAATAGTGCTGAGTGAAACAAGGCTAACAATTGAAGACCAGTTTAGTGAAGTTAGAACTGGACATATATTTTTCTGGAGTGGCAGCAGTGAATGGGGAGTTCAGTGAAACTGGGGTATGTTGTACAATCAAATCTAATCTAGTCAAAAAGTTTGTAGGCCTACCAAAAGGGAGTGAAAGAAAGCAAGATTTAATTCCATCAAAATTAAGGTACACTGAAGTTTACAGAGATGCAAGATTCCTGGTTCAATAAGAAGACAATTGATATTCAGTTTTACACTGATAGTAACAATCCAAAGTACTTTTATGTTGCCCTGAAGGCTATTTATGCATGAAGGCCCCATGGGGGAACTCATACTTAAGGAGTTACACTGATTAGAGGTAATAACATGATTTTAAAGAGATGGCTGAACACTTGCATAGTAGTCTCAACAGAGTGTCATCAATCAATGCTAAGGTTACTGACTATTCACCTTAGGGTGAGGTCAACTCTCCCTAGATGAAGTTTCAACTGAAGAAGTTTTGACTTCCATTAGACTCCTTTTATATCCCAAAGCATCTGGCAGTGATTCTGTTTCAATTGAGATTTACAATATGGGATCCATTGTTCCCATGAAAACAGCCTGAAAATTTCCAGGTTATCTAGTAAGTGGAAATTATCCTCAAAGAGTTCAAGGATGCCTGTATAAAAGGAAATTGATTGTCCTGTGGATATCACAGGGGCAGAAGAAGGAAGCAGTCTCTTTCTCTCTAATTGCTGGAAAAATATTTACCAGAATCTTCTTTAGTAGACTGAACCTTCACCTGTAAGTTGGTCACCTCCATGTTCATTACAGTGTTTTCTGCCTTATAAATCTAGAAAAATTCCAGGAGTATAACAGTATTATATATACAACATTTGGAGATATGTGCAAGACCTTTGATATATGGTCAGTCATGAGGTTTATAAAAATTATGTCAAAATTAGATGCCTGGAGAAATTCATTAGTATTTACACCAGTTTCATGGTGGCATGCTCATCTGTGTTCTGAATGGTAGATGGTGCTCTCACATTTTTCCAGTTACCAGTGGTGTGAAACAAGATTTTTTAGCATGCTGTTTTCAGCCATATTGTCAAACACCTTCAATGAGGATGAACATATTATCAAAGTCATTTACCACATTGATGTTAAATTCTTTGACTTGAAGGCTACAAATCAAGACCAAAATGGAGTGAGGGTTAGTATATGATTATTCTCTTTGCATATGATTTGGGACTCAGTGAAACCTCTGAAGTTGAGTTGCAACTACAATGGGTTTGAATGCCAAACATTCACTTGCAAATAACACTATTTTATGGAGAACTCCCACAGGGCAAGTTCATAAAAGTGATAAAAGGATACTCTCAGGGTCTGTCTTAAGAACTTTGCAATTGATTGTGCAAGATAGGGGATTCTGACACAGGAACACTCAGAATGGTGTGCCCTCATCATAGAAGGTGCTATGCTCTATGAGCAAAGGAGAATTGAAATAGCTCAAAAGAAATGAAATTTGTACAAATTCAGAGAATTTACTTCAAATGATCACATTTGTGCTCAATCTGTGTTAGAGCTTTTTGAGCTCTTATTAGTATGATTAGCCACAGTTGACTCAAACATAGTGATGCCATTTTAGTCATTTTTGAAAATGATTTCCTCTGCTTAGGGTAAAAATGATCCTAATTTCTAGTTTGGCCAAAAGTAGAAAATACCATTAATCTTGTTTGCTCCAATCTTTTAGCTTTACCCTGTGTATATCTCTCTACTTCAAATGTGTTTCTTCTAAACAACATATTGTAGGATTCTAGTTTTTAATCCATTCTACTATCTGCTCCCATTTTATGAGACAGCTCATCCTATTCACATTTACAGTTAAGATCACTAATTCTGAATTTTCCCTCCATTCTATCTTTCCTTTTCTCCCATTCCTCATCATCAACATTTTACTACTTCCCCCTTTGACTTTCTTTTAAAAATTTAACTGTCAGTTTATTTTCACTTATACATTTACTTCACTTTTATCAGTCCCTTCTTCCCTTATCTTTCCCTTTCCCAGTAGATTAAGTTAGATTTTTAAACCCAAGTGGGAATATATCTTATTCCCTCACTAGGCTAAATATATTGAATGGAATTTACTCAGCATTCACAATCTCCCTTCTTTCCCTCTAAAATTACAAATCTTTGTGCCTTTTTGCTTTTTGTATTTATTGCTCAAATATTATTAATCAGGTATCATCAATAAGTTTGATTATTTGATTCTTAATAAGCTCCTATTGTTATCAGTATATCATCCCAAATTGTTAACTTGATTGTTTGATAAGCAGCATTGACTCAAATTGCATCAAATTATAATTGTAATCATTTTTTACCTTACTCCCCTTTTCAAGTTATCTTTCAAGTACATAAAAACCTCCTCAGGAACCAAAGTATCAACCCAAACCATATCATTTCTTGAACTATTTGTGCCCCTCCCCTGAAACCAGTTTTCTTTCATACTTTTTCTTTCACATTCTTTCATATTTTCCAGCCCTCCCTACCCAAGGTACTTAACACCTTGTTAAGTGAAGTAGGCCTATTCTCTCTCCCACTTCATCCCTCACCCCCCCATGCCCAGGATACTTAACTCCTGGTTAAGTGAAGTGCACCTTAAGTCAAACCCTGATGTAATTAACTGTAAGAATCTTTTTCTTTAATTGTAATAAATTCAAAATTCATTTATTTATAGAACTATTAAAGAGGGGAAAGTCTTCTTGCTTTAATTACATTAGTAAATTGCTTTAATAACTGCTTTCATATTTATTGATTACAAAAACATAGAATACACAAATCAATAAAATAAAAGACAAAGATCAAAAAAAAAGCTCCACCAAAGGCAATGAAACTGAACAAGTCTTAAAAGATTATCAAAGGGGAAATAATCCTGCTGCAGATGAATCTATAGATAAACCATATCAAATGGATAAAGAGCAAGTTAATAGTTTTATGTTAAAAAAAATTGAAATGATTGAGAGAGAACATGATGAAATTCCTTTTATGAGACAACTATTTTCCTAGTATCTAAACCAGGGAGGGATAAAGCACATAAAGAAAACTAAAGTTCAATTTCACTTTCTGCTCTTCCAGAGAGTCATTTCTTATACCATAGAATTATCATTTTTGAATTTTTTTATTTGTAGTTTTTTTAGGAAGATTTCATTTATATTGAGTTTTAGAATTTTTCCCCTATTCTTGCTGCCCTCCCCCCCACCTCCTACAGAAGACAGTCTGTTAGTCTTTACATTGTTTCCATGGTATATATATTGATTTAAGTTGAATGTTGAATGTGATGAGAGAGAAATCATATACTTAAGGAAAAAAATAAAGTATAAGAGATGGCAAAATTACCTAATAAGATAATGGGCTTATTTTTTTCTAAATTAAAGATAATAATCGATGGGCTTTGTTCAAAGTCCATAAATTCCTTCTCCAGACACAGATGGTATTCTCCATCACAGATAGCCCAAAATTGTACTTTATTGTTGTGCTAATGGAATGAGCAAGTCCATCAAGGTTGATCATCATCACCCCTATGTTGTGGTTAGGGTGTATAATGTTTTTCTGATTCTGCTCACCTCCCTCAGCATCAGTTCATGCAGATCCTTCTAGGCTTCCCTGAATTCTCATCCCTCTTGGTTTCTAATAGAACAATAATATTCTATGACATACATATACCACAGTTTGCTAAGCCATTCCTCAGTTGAAGGACATTTACTTAATTTCCAATTCTTTCATACAAGTGATGTTTTCACCCTTTTTCATCATCTCTTCAGGGTATAGAACCAGTAGTGGTATTGCTGGATCAAAGAGTATGCACATTTTTAGTGCCCTTTAGGCGTAGTTCCAGACTTCTCTCCAGAAAGGTTGGATGAGTTCCCAGCTCCACCAACAATGTATTAGTAAACCAGATTTTTCACAACCCTTCCAACAATGATCATTGCCCTTTCTGGTCATATTGGCCAGTCTGAGAATTATGAGGTGGTACCTCAGGGATGCTTTAGTTTTCATTTCTCTAATAAGTAATGATTTAGATCAATTTTTAATATGATTATGGATCACTTTGATCTCCACATTTTTAATTGCCTTTGCATATCTTTTTTGCCATTTGTCAATTGGGAATGGCTTTTTTTAAATTTGACAGAGTTCTCTGTATTTTTTAGAAATGAGTCCTTTGTAAGAAATACTAGATGTAATGATTCTTTCCCAGTTTACTGCATTTCTTTTGATCTTGGTTACAGTGGTTTTGCCTGTGCAAAAGCTTTTTAATTTAATGTAATCAACATCATCTAGTTTGTTTTTAGTGATGTTCTCCATTTCTTCCTTATTCATAAACAGCTTCCCTTTCCATAGATCTGACAAGTAAACTACTCCTTGATCTTCTAGTTTGCTTGTAATATTTTTGTTTATATCTAAATCCTGTATCCATTTGAATGTTATCTTGGTATAGGGTGTGAAGTGTTCGTCTAATCTAAGTTTCTTACACACTAACTTCCAATTTTCCCAACAGTTTTTATTGAAGAGAGTGTTTTTATCCCAATAGCTCTCAATGGATTGTTTGGGTTTATCAAACAGCAGATTACTATTATCATTTCCTGCTATTGCACCTATCCTATTCCACCACCTTATTTCTTAGCCAATACCAGACAGTTTTGATGACTGTTGCTTTATAATATAATTTTTGTTCTGGTAAGGCTAAGCCACCTTCTTTTGCACTTTTTTTTCCATTGAATCCCTGGAAATGCTTGACTTTTTATTTCTCCATATGAATCTACTTACAGCTTTTTCTAACTCATTAAAGTAATTATTTTTTTTGGAATTATGATTGGAAGGGCACTAAACGAGTAGTTGAGTTTTGGTAGAATTGTCATTTTTATTATATTAGCTGGACCTATCTATGAGCACTTGATGTTTCCCCAGTTATTAAATCTGATTTTATTTGTGTGAGAAGTGTTTTGTAATTGCTTTCAAAATTTTTGAGTCTGCCTTGGCAGATAGACTCCCAGGTATTTTATATTGTCTGAGGTTACTTTGAATGGGATTTCTCTTTCTATCTCTTTCTGCTGTCTTGCTAGTCATATATAGAAATGTTAAGGATTTATGAAGGTTTATTTTATATCCTGTGACTTTGCTAAAGTTGCTAATTATTTCTAGTAGTTTTTTTAGATGATTTTTTGGGGATTTTCTAGGTATACCATCATGTCATCTGCAAAAGTGAGAGTTTTGTCTCCTCCATCCCAATTCTAATTCCTTCAATTTCTTTTTCTTCTATTATTGCTAAAGTTAACATTTCTAATAAAATATTGGATAGTAGTGGTGATAATAGGCATACTTTTTTCACCCCTGATCTTATTGGGAATGCCTCTAGCCTATCCCCATTGCATACAATGAATGTTTATGGTTTCAGAAAGATACTACTTATTATTCTAAGGAACAATCAATTTATTCCTACACTCTCTAGTGTTTTTAGTAGCAATAGGTACTGTATTTTGTCAAAAGGTTTTTCAGCAACTATTGATCTAATCATATGATTTCAGAAAGAGTTGTTATTGATATAATTAATTATAAAAACAGTTTTCTTAATATTGAATGAACCCTGCATTCCTAGGATAAATCCTACTTCATCATATTTGAGTGATAACTTGTTGTAATTGTTTTGCTAAGATTTTATTTACAATTTTTGCATCTATATTCATCAAGGAGATAGGTCTATAATTTTCTTTCTCTGTTTTTAACTCTTCCTGGTTTAGGTATCAGCACCATATTGGTGTCATAAAAAGAGTAGGGCAGAGCTCAATCTTCACCTATTTTTCCAATGAGTTTATATAGAATTGGAACCAATTGTTCCTTAAATATTTGATAGAATTTACTTGTGAATTCATCTGGTCCTGGAGATTTTTTCTTAGAGAGTTCAGTAATGCCTTGTTGAAATTATTTTTCTGAGTTAGGTTTGTTTAGGTATTTAGTTTCCTCTTAATTGTAACTGGGCTTATATTTTTGTAAATATTTATCCATTTCACTTAGATTGTCAAATTTATTGGCATAGAGTTAGGTAAAATAATTCTGAATTATTACTTTAATTTTCTCATTGGTGGTGAGTTCACCTTTTTCAATTTTGATATTAGCAATTTGGTTTTCTTCTTTTTTAATGAAATTGACTAGTGGTTTATCAATTTTATTTGATTTTTCATAAAACTAACTCTTGGTTTTATTTATTAATTTAATACTTTTTGCTTTTGCTTTTATTAATTTCTCCTTTAATTTTTAGAAATTCTAATTTAGTATTTAATTGGGGTATTTAAATTTGTTCTTTCTCTAATTATTTTCCTTGCATCTTTTGTTCATTGATTTCTTCTTTCTCTAATTTATTCATGTAAGCATTTAAAGATATAATATATCCCCTGACAGCTGCCTTGAGTGAATCCCATAGATTTCGATATGTTGTATCATTATTGCCATTATCTAGGATGAAATAATTAATTCTTTCTATAATTTGTTGTTTGATAAACTCATTCTTTAAAATGAGGTTATTTAGTTTCCAATTAATTTTGGGTCCATTGAATTATGATCTGAGAAAAATGTATTCATTATTTTGGCCTTTCTGCAATTTTCATTAGGTTTTTATGCCCTAGTATATGATCAATTTTTGTGTATGTGCCATGTACTGCAGAGAAAATAGTGTATTCCTTTCTATCCCCACTCAATTTCCTCCATAGGTCTATCATATCTAGGTTCTCTAACAATCTGTTTACCTCCTTAACTTCCTTCTTTATTTTATGATTCAATTTATCTAAAGTTGAGAGTGGGAGGTTGAGGTCTCCTACTAGTATAGTTTTGCTGTCTATGTCTTCCTGTAGCTCTTTCAACTTCTTCTCTATGAATTTGGATGCTGTATTATTGGATGCATACATATTTAGCATTGAAATTACTTTTTTGTCTATGGTACCTTTTAATGCTATTTATTTTTTCAGCTGCTTTGTCTGAAATTAGGATTGCTTCCCCTGCTTTTTTTCACTTCAGCTGAAGCAACATATATTTTGCTCCAATCTTTTACCTTTACACACACACTCTCTCTCTCTCTCTCTCTCTCTCTCTCTCTCTCTCTCACTATATATATATATATATATATATGTATATATATATATATACATATATATATATATATATATACATATATATATATATATATATATATTTCAAATGAATTTCTTGTAAGCAGCATATTGTAAGGATTCTGGTTTTTAATCCACTCTACTGTTCACTTATGTTTTAAGGGAGAGTTCATCCCATTTATATTCAAAATTATAATTACTAACACTTTACTGAACTTCCTGATATCTTCCCTCTGTTTGCATTTTTCTCCTTTTTTTCACTTTATCCATATTCCAAAGTATTTTGTTTCTAAATACTGCTACCTTCAGTGTGTTTACCCTCCTATATCTATGCCCCTCCCTTTTCTTTCCCTTTTATCTTTTCCCCTTCTCCCTTCCCTTCCTTCTCTTGGTTTCCCTTGTTTCTCCCCCCACCCTTTCCCCTTTAATATTTGAAAGGTAAGATAAGTTTCTTTATGTAACTGAGTGTGCGTGTAAGTCAACTTTAAGCCAAGTCTGATGAGAAGATTCAGGTGGTTCTCAGCTATTCCCTTCTTCCCCTCTATTACAATAGGTCTTTTGTACCTCTTAATGTCATGAGATTTATCCCATTCAATCTCCTCCATCTTCATGTCTCTTTATTGTCCCCCTTTTAAGGAGTTACTTTTTTTTAAATCATTCTATCAGAGTCACAGAAAATGGTAAGTGTCCATCACTTTTGGCTCAGGATATTCTCTCTAATACAGTTACAAGTCTCAAGAGTAATGAGAATCTTTCTCCCAGGTGGGGATATAGCCAGTTTCATCTTATTGGACAGGAATTTTTTTGCTTTACCCTTTTTTAACCTTTTTATGTGTCTCTTGAGTCTCCTGTTTGATTCCAAATTTTTTTATTTAGCTCTGCTCTTTTCATCAGGAAATGTTGGAAGTCTCCCATTTCATTAAAAATCCATTTTTCCCCTGGAAGAGTAGACTCAACTTTGCTGGGTAGTGGATTCTTGGCCACATTCCAAGCTTCCTTGCTCTTTGGAATATCTCATTCTAGTCCCTTTGATTCCTTAATGTTCATGCTGCCAGGTCCTGTGTAATCCTTACTGTGGCTCCTTTTTATCTATATTTATTCTTCCTGGCTGCTTGCAGGATTTTCTCTTTTATCTGATAGTTCTGGAACTTAGGCACAACATTCTTTGGTATTTTAATTTTAGGATCTCTTTCTGGAGGGGATTGATGTATTCTTTCAGTAACTATTTTGCCTTCTGTTTCCATGATATCATGGGAGTTTTCTATCACTAAATCCTTTAATTTTAAGTCCAGGCTTTTTTTTTCCTCTTCAATGTTTTTAGGATGACCTATAATTCTCAGATTGTCCCTTCTTAATCTAATTTTGATGTCAGTGGTTTTGCTGATGAAGTATTTTACATTTTCTTCTATTTATTCAATTTTTGGTTTTGTTTAACAGACTCTTGATGTCTTGTGGAGTCGTAAGTTTCCACAGACCCGTTCTTTGTTTAGAGAAGTATTTTCTTCATTTACCTTATACAAAACCTTTTCCAGTTAGTCAGTCAGTCCTATTTTTGAAAGAGTTTCCACTTGACCAATTAAGGATTTGAGAGAATTATTTTCTTTCTTGCATTTGTTCAATTGTGTTTTCCAAGAATTTGTTTTCTTATTGCAAGGTGTTAATTTTTTCTCCCAAATTTTCCAGTTGATTTTTAAACTCCTTTCTTATTTCTTCAAAGAAATGTTTTGGAGACCATATCATATTATTCTCATAGGTTCTAGGTCTCTCTGAGCTAGGGTCTTTTCCTTCCAGGAATTTTTCTATACACCTTCCTTTCAGCTGGCCTTCATTTATTTTCCTAAGACCTTCTGTTGGAGTAGGGCTGGTTCACAGAGGTTTGGTGTTGAGATCCCTAGTTACTTTACACACTCAGTTTAGTAACTCCAAGTGGGCTGGCCAGTAGGCTGTGTTGGTTGCTTTCTTTGGAAATTTGAGGCCCTCTCCCTTGGCCTGAAGGGGATGGTTGAAGCTGCTGAATAATTTTTGCCCTAGGGCAAAATAATTGCCCTCCCTATTCAGAGCTGAGAGAGCTCTACTGCTCACACCTGAGTCTGGGGCAGAGCTGGACTGTAATTGTGTTTGTTCTAGGAAGTGGCTTTAGCTGAAATGCAGGTATGATCTCTGAGTTCCTCCAGACCAGAGGAGCCTAGGGATTGATGTCTGTAACTCTCTTGCCCTGGAAATCACCCTCCAGTCCTGCAGGCAAACACCAGACTGTCAGTGACACAACAAATGCCTCTGATCTCTATTTGTCCCATATTCCCATGACTGAAGAAGCCAGTCCTGCTCTCAGGCTGTAGCCCCGCTACTGATCAGGCTGGTCTTGCTCTCAGGTTCTCACCCTGTCCCGTGCTCCTGAAAGAGACTGCCCTCTGTGCCCAGGCTCGCCCATGATCCAGGCAGACAATCTTTGAGGTAGACATTCTTCTAGCTTTTCTTTCTGTGTTTTGTAGATCAGATTTCTATTAAGAGTCTTGTTTCATATTATATATGAGGGAAGATCAGGAGACTTTAGCACTTTGCTTATCTTCTTTCTGCCATTTTGGCTGGAAGTCTCTAAATGTAAGAATCTCGAAGATTTGTAAGTACTGGGAGGTTCTAGAGGTCTCACCTGACCACTTTATAAATTATTGTAAGTTACAGAGACACTGATTCAGGACCTTGTAGATTAAGATGCCCTCATTAGACAAGGTGCTAAGCACTGTGTGATAAAAGTGAGTCAAAGGGTGATGATACACAAGGTTTAAAGTTAATACTCCTCAGGGCATTTTGGCTCAAACATGGTAATATGATCTTGGACTCTACAATGGAGAGGTAAGACCCAATTATACTCATATCCTTTAGGTTCATAGACCTCAATTATATTCTACACTCTATCCTTAAAGAATTAAAGTTCTAAAGAATTAGAAGGGTTATATCTTCCCTTTTAGAGTTGTATAAAATTTGATAGATTGAGCAACATTTGTCTTGTCTTGTTTTGTCTTTTTATTCCCCTTTTTATTTACCTCCCCCCCCCCCTTTATGGAACTCTTGTGTTGTTTATTTGGCGATTTAATTTTCTGTTCAGTTCTGGTTTTGTGTCAGGCAATTCTAGAAATCCTCTGTTTCATTGAACATTCAAATCCTTTGCTCTCTGAAATGTGCTTTTCCAGTTCTCCTGATTCTGAAGTGTTGAGGCTAATAGTTCCTATGTGATTCTGATTGGGTTTCCTTTATATTTGAACTGTTTTCTTTTTGCTGCTTGCAATATTCTCTCCTTTATTTGAGAGTTCTGGAATTTGGCTTTTACAGTCCTTGTAGTTTTTATCTTGTCCTATGGAGGGCTACTCAGAATTCTTTCAATGGCTATATTGTTATCTTGTTCTAGTAGATTTGGGTAGTTTTCC
The DNA here is from genome assembly GCF_037893015.1 of Macrotis lagotis. Taxonomy (NCBI): domain Eukaryota; kingdom Metazoa; phylum Chordata; class Mammalia; order Peramelemorphia; family Peramelidae; genus Macrotis; species Macrotis lagotis. Next base: position 360,073,716 of record NC_133666.1, on the reverse strand, counting down.
TTTATAATCTCCCACATGATGTTTTCGAGGTTCTTTTGTTGTTTCAGAAATTCTGGTAGTCTGATGATTCATATATCATCTCTCCTATTTTCCAGGATCTGTTTTCCAGGTCATTTGTTTTTGCCTAAAATGTACTTTGTGTTTTCTTCAGTTTTTTCATCCTTTTTATTTTGTTTGATTGAATCTTATAGTCTTCTAGATTCATTGGTTTCTATTTGTTCAATTCTAATTTTTAGGATTTTATCTTCTTCAGTTAGCTTGTGTTTCCTTTTCCCGTTAGTTATTTTTACTTTTAACAGAGTTGACTTCCTTGGTCAACTTTTCGTGATTTTCCTGCATGACTTTCCTTTCTTTTTTCCATTTTTCTTCTTCCTCTCTTCTTTGTTTTTTTTAAATTCCTTTTTTTAGCTCTTCATTGAGCTTTTGTATTTGAGTCCAATTTATAGACTGTTTTGATATTTCCACTGTGAGTGATTTTTCCCTGCTTTCTTCTTCAGACATGGCATTACTGTCATTTTTGTCTATGAAGTAGTTTTCTGTAGTGAGCACTCTTAGTTTTTTGGCTCTTTGCTGTTTAATTTCTTTTCCTAGAATGAAGAGAGCATAGGTCCAAGATTTTATTCTCCTGGGACTGGGGTCTGATCCTTTTCTTGTTGTTGGACAAGATGTTGCCTATGCAGTCCTGAAATTGCCTTTGAAGAGGTTTTTATTCTCCTTTATGTCCAGATTCTGACTTAACAGTGGTTTATTCCTGATGCAGTGATGTCTTTTACCCTGGAATTCTCAGGGTTCAGACTTTGTTTAGGGCTGGAGTCTTCCCTGCTGTCTTGCTATCTACCTGCTTGGACCTCAGCTATTGTTAAGCTGTTGAAGCCTGGATTTCACTGTGAATAAATGCCTCCTGTTGGCTTTTCCCCCACTCTCCTGCCTCCTGGACTTTACTTCCCCTTTCCCCCCAAAGAGACAGACCTTCACTGAAGATTCTATGATGTCTACAGTTGAAAAGTTCTTTGAATTTTCTCTTTTCCTTGGTGGAAATTGTAGTATGAATGTCAGATTAGAGGCTTCATTTATCTTTGGTAGGACAAAGCTCCAGGAGTATGTTAGGTTTGCATCCCCATTTTGGCTCAGCCCCACAAGACCCAATGATCTTCTTGATAATATTTTCATATATTGAGTAGAATCGATTTGTTTTACTTCAATAACCATTTAAACTTTAGTATTGTATCCAAATTCTCAGTCTGATCAAGTCAATTAATCAATTGATCAGTCAAGACACATTTTCTGAGAGTGTTCTAGAACCAGATACTATACTATATTTGGGGGGAAAACAGACAAAAAAACAAACAAACAGGTCCTGTGCTCAAGTGGCTTACTTGATACTGAAGGTTGGGAGGTTTCCTTAATTAAATATTCAATTCTTTTTTTTTCCCATTGAATCCACTATAAATGTAAAAATTTGCCCATCAAAATTACATCTATAATGGGGCAACAATTAAACATCCATAGTTTAACTTATTATATCAGTATTTGGCTAAAAAATAAAACAATTTTTTAAAAGTTATGAATGAAAGATCAATCAAGTACCTTTTAAAAGTCTAGAAATATGGTTGCAATAAATAGCACAATATCTACTTCAAGGAATTTACATTCTAAGAGAGGATGTTAAGACAGCTTGGGCATTTTCCAGATATGTTTCTTCTTGTATCTTTTATAATGTCATTATATTATAGCATTTTAAATACTAATTTTTCAAAACCATGTTCAATAACTTCTGCTTTTGTTAATGGCCATTATCATCCTGAAAAGGAATAGTTTAAACAAAAATAGTATGGAATGGATACCATAAACCCTGGCTTTTATGAGAGGAGCTGGTAAAACATTCATAGTTAAGGAACTTGCCCTGGGTCACCCAGTTGGTAACTGTTTGAGGTCAAATTTGAATTCTGGTCTTCCTGACTCCAGGGTTGGCTCTCTATCCATAGTGCTACCTAACTACCCTTCAGGAGATAGGACCTGACGTTTTAAATCTGATAGTACCTAGATCTTTAACTTCTAACTCAAATTTGATTGCTTTAAAAATAAAGAGTGAAAAAATGATTTGTAGTAAATCAATAAATTTGATAAATATAATAATTTGATATATACACATATACACAGGTATTGGGCTTTTGTCATTTTCTTATTTTTCCTTGGTTTCAGAATGATTGATAATTCAACTAAATTGCATACACATAATTTTGTGGAACATGTTTTTACACTATTTCAGTGAAGTAGAATTCTGCATACCAGAATGATTGCCATTTTTGACCCACTTTTATATGTCTATCAAGCTTTTATTTGTGTATAATGAATTATCATACTTTTTCCCTTCTACCATGTCTGGTAGGCAAAGATTTGTCACCAAAAATCTCATTATTCTTCCATTGTTCACCATCACTCTCCAAATTTTGTAACCCACCTTATGGAAGGGAAAGAATATAAGAACTTTTTTATTTATTTTCATTCATAGTCCATTTATATTTTTAAGTTACAAAATTTCCTTCCACCCTCCCTTCCCACTCCCCTCCCCTCAGCAGCCAACAGTCAAGTTAGCATTGTACGTACACATTTTTGATAGACATTTTTATAGTTAATTATTTGCAGTAAGTGGAATTAAGATTAAGTGAAAGAGATATATGAGATAATTTTTATAAAGGGTTCATCAGATTCTGAAGGGTTGTTTTTTTCTGTGTGTGCACGCGTGTGCATGTGTGTGTGTGTGTGTGTGTGTGTTTTGTTTTGTTATAATTTTCTTCCTCTAGATAGGAATAATGTCTGTAGTAGAACTAATATAGTTGTCCTAGGTCTCTGAACTACTGAGAGTAGTTGCTTCCATCAAGGTTGTTCATCTCACCATGTTGTTAATGTGTACATTGTTCTCTTGCTTCTACTCGCTTTGCTCAGCATCAGGTCTTGTAGGTATTTGCATACTTCTCTAGCATTTGACCTTTTATGGTTTCTTATTACAACAATAATATTCCATAGTATTCATGTACCAAAACTTGTTTAGTCATTCCCCAATTGATGGGCATCTTCTCAATTTCCATTTTTTGCCGGTATAAAAAGAGTTGCTATGAACATTGAGGAATATTTAGGACATTTTCCTTTTTTACAATAATTTCTGAAAATAGACCTAGAATTGGAATTTCTGGGTCAAAGTTTTATTGCTCTTGGGGAATAATTCCATATTGCTCTTCAGAAAGATTGAATCTGTTCATAACTCCACTAGTAATGCATCAATCCTCCCACAAACTCTCCATCATTGATCATTTTCCCTTTTTCTCATCTTAACCAAACTGATAGATGTGAAGTGATAGTTGATTGTTGTTTTAATTTGCTTTTCTCTAATCAATAATTTGTAGAATTTTATATTACTTATAGCTTTGAATTTTTCATTTGAAAATGGTCTGTTCATATCCTTTGACCATTTATAAATTTGATGTAATTCTCTATATAATTTAGAAACGAGCCCTTTATCAGAACTCCTAGTTGTGAAGATTGTTTCCCAGCTTTCTGCTTTTTTACTAATTTTGGTAGCATTGATTTTATTACCGTAAAATCTTTTTAATTTAGTATAGTAAAAAATCATTCATTTTGCCATTTGTAATGTGCTCTAATTCTTGTTTGATCTTAAATTTATCCCCTTTCCATAGATCTGATAGAGTATTTCTTCATCTAACAATTTATCTATAGAATCACTCTTTGTGTCTAAATCCTGTACCCATTTTGACCTTATTTTGGTATAGGTTTCAGTGTATTTTCTATGTTGCTGTTGAGAAAGTGCGAACAACTTCATATTAGAAAAACAAGCCCAAAATTACATATTAATATATTATATTTCTTCAAGTAGATTAAAATCTGTATTTCCCCCTCCAATTTTTCTGGATTTTAAATGCAGAAGCAGCCCTGTCGTTCATAACATTTCTCTGTAGAAAACTAAACATAAAGATAATCAGCTAGGAATTAACAACCTTCTGGTTTCAGAAAGTTTCTCATTAATGGCTGATTAAATCTCAGTCATGTGACTATATGTATATTCCAATCACCAGGTCATGCATATAACTATCTAATCTTGAAAGCATGAAAACAGTCATCAAGGGTTATTCACATTGCTTTGAATGATTTTGCATCTTTATTGATATTTATTCAACATGCTGTTGTTATCATTTAAAGTCTATTTTAAATGCAAATTTGTTATTTTGCAAATTGTTAATTTGGAAATGTTATTTATTATTTGGTCTACTTCATTTGAAAGAAGTTTAGACTTTTATTCAAATATTTTGTTTCAGAACCCCAAAGCAATTATTTGTAGAAATCATAAAGAATGGATTTTTTTCTAAAATTCTTGATGGTGAGTCAACATTTACTTCATGGCATACAGTATTTGTAGCTTATATAAATACCTCTGGGAGTTATAAAAGAAAGATAATAATTTAGAATTAAATGGAAATGGCATAATAGAAAAAACCCAGAGATAATTCAATTCTAGTTGTTTTAAAAAAATTTATATATAACTGTTACATGCAAATCATAGTATGTATGTGTGTGTTTGTGTGTATATGTGTGTGTGTGTGTGTGAGAGACAGAGAGATAGAGACAGAGAGAAATACAGAGAAAGACAGAGATGAAGAAGAAGAGGAAGAGGAAGAAGAAGAAGAGGAGGAGAGGAGGAGGAGGAGGAGGAGGAGGAAGAAGAAGAAGAAGTAGAAGAAGAAGAAGGAGAAAGGAAGGAAGAAGAAGAAAAGAGATAGAGACAGCAAAGGGAAGGAGGGAGAAAGGAAGGGAACAAGAGAAGAAAATAAAGAACAGAAAGAAGGGAAGGAAATATTTGGAATAGCATGTCCCCCCAAAATGGCTATTGAACTTACCAAATAAATATTCCTAAACTTGGAGATCAATAGTAGGGGGCAGAAGTCAGACTGCAAAGAGTGAGAAGTGAGTGGGAAGAAAATGGAGATAATATTATTAAGGTAAGGTTGTTGTTGTTCCTTTGCCTCAGTATTTTGACAGTGAAAGGGAAAAGATGTACAAAAGATATAAATCTGAAGGACTAACAGGATAAAATCAAAATTATTTTGAAGAGAGGTGCTATTTATTTTTGTTTTGGTTTCTAATGTCTTCTAATCAGCATGATTCAAGTCAATTATAAAGGACTTATCAGGAAAACTTCCAGAGAAAGAACTGAGGAAGTCTGAGTCATTTTTATTGTGTTATGATTTTGTTTTGTTTTGTTTTGTTTTTTGCATGTAGGCAGGATAAAGTATCCAGTGACTAAATTAATACTGAAAAATAAGGAGGGGGAATCTAGGTGGCACAGTGAATAGAGCACCGGGCTTGGAGTCAGGAGTACCTGGGTTCAAATCTGACCTCAGACAGTTGATAAGTACCTAGCTGTGTGGCCTTGGGCAAGCCACTTAACCCCATTGCCTTGAAAAATCTAAAAAAAAGAAAAATAAGGAGAAAAGGGATGATGGAAAAGACAAACTCCTGAAAGACATTGGAGGGGAAGGGCTCAAAAGTACAACTATGTGGACCTCTGAAACTATAAAATATAAAACATAGTTAGACACATGCATATTTGAATATTTTGTCTTTTTAATGAAATTTATACATACAGTAGAACTCTAAGGAAACTGAGCTCCAGGAATGGATATTGAGAGGTTTTGTTTTTATTTGTTTGGTTTTTTTATGTAAAACCTGAAATTGGAAAAGCATAAACTTTCTAAATTATGTTAGTTTCTCCTGGTCCATATGTAAAAAGACAGTGATTGTTGCCAACTAGAATAGACTTAGAATTTTTTCCAAATCAGCACTTGGATCTGATAAATCCAGAATGACCAGCATTAAAATTTTCTTTAAAATTTTTTTCCCCAAATTTCTTTATTTTTGACATTCATGTATGTAAATGAGTTTTAAATTTTCTCCTTTCATTTTGCTCTTCCAACATTCATTGAGAAGGTAAGATATGTGATACCAACTATACATGTGAAATCATGCAAAACATATTCCATATTAGCTATGTTACAAAAAAAGAAAGTGAAAAACTAATTCTTTAATTGGCACTTAGACTTCATTAGTTCTTTCTTTGGAAGTGGGTATTCTTTTTTCCTGATAATTTCTTTGTAATTGTCTTAGATCATTGTATTGATCAGAAGACATAAAGCATTTACTGTTGATCATCATACAGTATTGTTGTTATTGTGTGATGTTCTCAAGATTCTGATAAATTCATTTTGCAGGATTTAATGTGAGAATTCCCAGGTTTTCTGGAACTATCTGCTTGTCATTTCTTAGATTATAATCATTATTCTATCATAATAATAATAATTATACTTGCTCAATCATTTTCCAATTGATGGCTCATTTTCCAACTCATTGTCACTAAAAATATCTGCTATAAATATTTTTTGCACATGTAGATCCTTCTCCTTTTTATTGATCTCTTTAGATTATAGATCTAATATAGTTTTTGCTAAATGACAGCGTATAGCCCTTTCCAAATTGTTTTCAAGAATGGCTGGACCAGTTTATAATTCCACTAACTGTGCATTATTGACCTATTTTATCCACATCCTTTACAATATTTGTCATTTTCTTTTTCTATTACATTAGTCAATTTTCTGTGTACGAGGGATAACTCAGAATTGAATAATTTGCCTTTTGAGCATTTTCCCATATTACTATGGGTAGCTTTGGTTACTACTTCTGAAGACTACCTATTTAAATCTTGTGACCATTTATCAACTTAGTAATGATTTGGTTTAAAAAAATTTTGATTCAGTTATACAAATACACACATACATACAGACATACAATACACACATATATGTATATACACATGTACATATATGGAGGGGGGGGAGGGGAGGGAGGCCTCAGGCCTTTATCGCAGAAACTTGTTGCATTCCTGCAGCCTCCAGTCCACAATTTCCTATTTTTCTTTTAATGTTGAGTGCATTCCTTTTTTATTTATTTAAAACCTTTTTAATTTCATGTAATCAAAATTATATAAATTATGTCTGATGCCTCTTTCTTGTTCTTTTTTGGGCAAAAGTTCTTCCTTTATCCATTGATTTTCCAGGTATACTGTTTTGTGCTTTCCTAATTTACTTATATCACTTTTTATGTCTAAATCACATATATCTATTTTGAGCTTATTTTGTTATATTTTGCCAAATTTCCTTTCAATTTTCCCAGTAATTTTTGTCAAATGGTGTTTTTATCCCCAAAGTTTGGATTTTGAGTTTATAGAACACTAAATTATTGTGGTCCTTGAGTACACTGCATTATGTATCTAATCTATTCTACTAATCAGCCACTCTATTTTTAGTTGGTAGCAGACTGTTTTGATGATCACCATTTTATAATATAATTTGAAATCTATTACTACTAGACTGTCTTCCTTTACATTTTTTTCATTGAATCCCTTGATATTAATGAATTAATTACTTTTTGTTCTTTAAGATGAATTTTGTTAGGACTTTTTTCTAGCTCCACAAAATAGCTTTTTTTGGTAGTTTGTAAATGGACTGAATAAGACAATTAATTTAGTTAGAATTGTTAGGAATAATTGAGATTTTTTAATTGTTTTGATCTATTTCTGTGAAAAAAGTTTTGTGGTTGTATTCATGTATTTTTACAGGTTTTGTTTGTAGGAAGACTACCAAGCAATACAAATTTTTGAGGTTATTTAAACTACAATTTCATTTTCCATCTCCTTTTATTGGATTTCTTGGTAATATATATATAGAAATGTGTGGATTTATTTTGTTTTTATTGTGCATCTTTGAAGTTTTTAAATTAGGTTTTGCTTGATTCCCAAGGGTACCCTAACCTATAATTTTACTTCCTCATTACCTATTTACATTCCTCCAATTTCTTTTTCTTTTTTTACTTAAGTTACCAATATTTAAAGTAGTGGCAATGACGCACATGCTTGTTTAAATCCTTAAGTAATCTGGAAGGATTCTAGCTTATCCTCATGCTAGCTGATGATTTTAAATAAATGTAACATCACTTTAAGATTCTTTCTACTCCTATGCTTTCTATTGCCTTTTTCTTATAGGTTTTGCAAGGCAATGGGGTTAAGTGGCTTGCCCAAGGCCACACAGCTCGGTAATTATTAAGTTTCTGAGGCTGGATTTGAACTCGGGTACTCCTGACTCCAGGGCCGGTGCTCTATCCACTGGGCCACCTAGCTGGCCCTTTCTATTGCCTTTTTAAAAACATGTAAATTAGTGTTTTATTTTGTAACAAAAAAGCTTTTCTTGCCTCTATTGATATAATCATTTGATTTTCAATAATATTGTTATTTACATTGTCAATTATGCTAAATGTTTTCCTAATATTGAACCAACTACATTTCTGATATACATTTCAGTTGGTCAAAGTGTGATTTCTCTGAAATATTACTTTAATAGATTTGCTTGTTTCTTATTTAAAATGTTTCATCAATATTGATTAGGAAAATTAGTCTTTTTTCTTTGTAGTACTTTTTCTTTGCTTATTTTCCAAATATTTTATATAGTATTGGAATTATTACATCTCTATAGGTTTGATGTAATACACTTGTGAATATATCTGATCCTAGAGATCTGTTCTGTCATAATTTTTGATGAGTTAATTTCTTTTGTTCTAATATTGAGTTATTTAAGCTTTCTATTTTTCTGTTAATTTCTGAAATTTTTTATAAACATTCATTCATTTAGATGGTCAGATTTATTAACATATAATTATAAAATCTCTATTTTTCTCTTTCATATATATCTTTTTATTCTTTTAAGTTGTGTTTATATGCAGATTTAGCTCTGGTCTTTTTCATCAGGAATGGTTGGAAGTGGTTCTCTCTTTTATTAAAGTTCATTTTTTTCCCTGATTATAATCAGTTTTGCCTAGTAGTTTTTTTCTGGTTATAATCCAAGTTTTTTTTTTATTTCATTTGTTTGTTTTGGGGAATGTCCTCTGATTTTAAATCTTTTAATTCTCAAGAGCTTCACTAATATTTAAATTGTTGCTTTCTGGTTTCATGCATTATTTTCTATTTCACTTGGAAGCTTTGAATTTTTGTTACAATATTTCTGAGATTTTTGGGGGGAGGATTTCTTTCAGCAAGTGAGCAATAGATTCTTACAATTTGCATTTTATACTCTAATTCTAGTATATTATTCAAGTTTTCCTTTAAAAGTAACTTCAAGTTGTCAAACTGTGATTTTTAAATAAGAAATTTACTTCAATGAGATTTTGCAACTCTTTTACTGCTTTTTAAGGAGTTCTCATCAGTGAAGGTTTGTGCCCCTTTAATATTGACTCAATTCTGATTATTATTGTTTCATTTTCTTTATTATTTTATGCCTCTTTTACTAAGCTATTCAGTATTTTCAAAATGTAATTTCATTACTGTCATTTATTTCCCAGATTTTTCTGCTATCACTTTTATTTTATTTTAAAAATTATTTATGATTTCTTCCCTGATTTCTTGTTGGTCTTATATCTAGGTCTGATTTTACTTTGCATCTTTACTTTTAACTATTTTGGCACTGATGTTTTCTTTTGAGTTTGTGTCTTCTTGATCTTCCCTGTCAAAACAGGAGTTTTTCCTTGTCATATTATAATGTTGTTGTTATTTGTTTATTTGTTTACTTTTTCTGTTCCTGGATTGGAGGAGGCACTTACTCAACTCTCATATTTTTGAGGTTTATTTGTTTATTTGTTTGTATTGTTGTTTTTAGAGCTAGGTCTGAAGTTTTCTAAGTTTTTGATCATTCAAAGTGGTTTGATCCAAAGAGAGGAATAGTTACTGCTCTCTTGCCTGTTATCTGATCGCTCACTAGGAAGGGACCTGTTCTAGGGACTGCTAAGTGACAGTGGATAGAACAGCTGCCCCGGAGTCAGGACTACCTGAGTTCAAATCTGACCTCAGAAGCTTAGTAATTACCTAGCTGTGTGACTTTGGACAAGCCACTTAACCGCATTTGCCTTGCAAAAACCTAAAAAAAAAAAAGGAGGGACCTGTTCTCCTGCAACTATAAGTGCTAGCAGTCTTCTTGACATTCAAATTATGACCAGGTCCAATGATCTCCTTCAACCACAATTATTATTGCTGGTCTTTGTCTTGGAATGGTGACTAGGGTTTGGCTCCCTTGTGAGAATCACAAGCATTCTTTTCTGCCCTGGAATGTAAGGAAGGCCCTTTCTCCTTTTATACACAAGTATTTGTAGTCCTTTCTGCCTAGAACATCATCCCAACTCCCCTGAATTGCAAGTGATCCTTATTTCCCTAGAGCTGTAACCAGGGACTGTTTATAGTAAAGGCAAAGCAAACAGTGCAAAGGGTCCCCTGCAATCTTTTTCTAGTCTAATCAGCAGTCAGACCCATTTGCTGTTTCTTGCTTTTGTTTTTGTTGTAGCTATCTCCCAAGATCTGCTACTGATGCTGCCATACAGTGGACTGAATTTCTGACTAACCCCTGTTCTTGTGTCATAAACTTCTTTTTTCTGATCTCCTAATTTTTCTTGGGCTGAAAAAAACTTTCTTACCTCAAACTTTTGTTGATTTTACCTCTCCAGCTTTTGATTTAATTGTTATTTTAAAGATGTTTGGAGTGTTATTAGTTTAATTGATGACTATAGTTTGCCATAGTTCTAGCTCTCTAATATTTTACTTTAAAGAATAATTTTTGTCAAATATAGGCATGAAATGATTTAGTAATTGAATCTATTTTGAAGAATGCAAATAGTTGATTAGACTAGAAAAAGATTGCAGGGGTTGTTTAGTTGTTAATTTTTATTTTGACCAACTTATATATTAAGGTGGTAATTAAACACATGATTTTTAAAATTTTGTCATGGTCAAATCTGTGAAAAAATGCTGCTTTCATTTTGTTGACTGTCGTTTAATGTCAGGTAAACCACTAATATATTTTAAGCACAGAGATCAAATAAGTACAGAATTTTAATTTCCATCTTTGCTTACATGTGCAAAGATGTACTTTTACTGACCTTGATTAGTATTATGGAGAGAGTAGATAATATCCCCTCTAAACTCAACCAGTATGAATGAATGAATGAATGAGTGAATGAATGAATGAATGAATGACTATAAGCTTTAGAATATGCTCTATTATATTCCATGTGTGGATTGGATTCAACAAATAGAATAAAAACAAGCATATTGTAGTAACAAATATATCTTTCAATCATAGAATCTATTTGAGGGTGAGATTTCCATTGAGCAATAAATATAGAGCTTAACTTGATGTAGAACAAATTTTACATTGTGAATTCTTCAAATTTTCTCTTAGGAAAAATTTTATATCTTCAGCAGAGGATGTTTTTATGCACAGGATGGCAGTATATTGCTTGAAAAATAAATTTAAAAAATATTCATCTTCAGAGAAATCAGTGAAAAATATTTAGATAAGATCCTAAAATGTAGTTTGAATTTACCCAAACCTGGAAAATATGTCTTTTTCCTGGCAGACATTTTTCCAGAGATGAAGAAATGACTAGAAGTGTGGGCTTCTATCTTGACACATTAAAAAGGAGAAGAAGCACAACTGACATTTCAAAGTATAAATAGAAGAAATCAATGTACTGAATATGATAGTTAAGTGGTAATGAATCCTTTAAGTATATAGTAGGGTTAGAATCCAACAGAAAACACTAACCCAGAAACAAACTGATGTGTACACACAATATTTTCCATTTATGTTCTCTTCTTCAGAAACTAATATCTATTCAAATAAATTTCCTGTAAAATACTTAAAAATACAGATTTATTTGCTAAATGTAATTGCCAAAATAAATTGTTAAGGGTAATTTTCTCTAAGATGATTTCTCAGTTCTCTTATAGTTCAAAAATAAGTGAATTTAAGCTATAAAATCAAATATAAAGTTTTCTGTTCTAGTCATTTTAAAAATATAATTGAAATTATATTATTAAAGCCACACTTTTAAAAAATTACTTTTCTTTTTAAAAAAATAACCATTATCAATTTTTCTAATTTGTTTCTTTTTACTTTTCATTCAAATATTTATTAACAGGAAAATATGGGTAAGATATTGTCTCTGCCATCAAGGAATTTAGATATTAGAAGGAACAAATACATAAATAATTGTAATAATAATAAGAAAATATGTGCAACCAAGGATGTAAAGTTCTATTTCAAAGAATTACATTATTTGCTTCAATTACAAAAAAGTAGAACTTTCTTCTGTAGTAGGAAAAAAATGAAAGTCTGCACTCCTGTACAGAAACTATGTGCATTTTGTATTTTTTACCATTTTTAAAAATTAGAGTCAAAAATGTTAGCTTGAACACATATGGTCCATTACTTACACTGCAAAGAAATATCTATTTCATCCCGAAGATAAGATGGAACCATTGGATTTTATTGACTAGGGGATGGGTTGGTTAGTGATGTGTGTTTTAGGAAGATCAGTTTGACTGCTGAGTGGAAGATGAATTGGAGTAGTGAAAGATAAGGCAAGGAGACCAACCAACTGTCTCTTTTTTATCTTAATAGTGTTTTATTTTTTCCAGTTATATGTAGAGCTAGTTTTCAACATATTTTTTTTGAAATTTTCTTCCTTTCTCCCTTCCCTGCACCCTCCCCCAAGACAGTTAGCAATCTGATATAGACTATTTATGCATAATCATAATAAATATATTTCCACATTAATCATATTATTAAAATAATCAGTAAAAGAGGGAGAAAATATGAGAAAGAAAAAATAGCAGCAAAAAACATTAAAAAGGTCAAATCGTAAAAAAAAAATAAAGGTAAATTCTGCATTTAGATTCCATAATTCCTTTTCTGGATATGGATGCCATTTTCTATCACAAGTCTTAGAATTGTCTTTGAACCTTCTATTGCTGAGAAGAGCTAAGATACACAGCTGATCATCATGCAATGTTGTTAACTGTGTATAATGTTTTGCTGGTTCTACTCACTTCACTCAGCATCAGTTCATAAAAGTCTTTTCAAATTTTTCTGAAATCTACCTACTCATCATTTCTTAGTGCACAATAAAATTTCATTATATTCATATACCACAACTTATTCAAACATTCATTCCTCAGTTGATAAGAATCCCCTTTATTTCCAATTTTTTTTTCTCGTGAGGAAAGTTTATTCAGTTGTAGGAAGGAATTGGGAGAAATCTTCATTGCATTGTTTGAACCTTCCCCTATATGCCTAGGAAACTGAACCTGGGTGAGGCTTATGCTTAGAGATCCCTAACAAAGGACTTGGGTGATGCTTACTAAAATTTTGGTCAGATCCAGAGATTTATTTTTTCTTTTTTTTAAATATTTATTTATTTAAATTTTGTACAAATAATATTTTTATACATTAATAAAATATTCTTGTTTAAGAGTAAACAAAATACCCCATCCCCCCCAAAATATAGACTCACTTGAGTAATAAAGGGGAGAGAAAAAATTAAAATTAAAATTAATAAAAATAATAGTAATAATTGTAGGTATGGCCGGGTGGTACAGTGGACAGAGCACCAGCCCTGGAGCCAGGAGTACCCGAGCCCAAATCCAGCCCCATACACCCAACAATCACCCAGCAGTGTGACACACAAGCCACCCTAACCCCACTGCCCTGCATAAACCAAAAAGTAAAAAGAAAAAAAAGACCCAAAATAAAATAAAATAGTAATAATAATAGTAGGGGCCATCAGGTGGTGGACAGAGCACTGGCCCTTGAGCCAGGAGCACCAGGGTCCAAATCTGGCCTCAGACACCCAACGTTCACCCTGCTATGCGGCCCCAGACAGGCCACCCAGCCCCATTTGCCCTGCAACCCCCCCAAATAATAATAATAAAAAATGTGCTTCAGTCTGTGTTCCAACACCACCAACTCTGTCCCAGGTGGATCACATTCTTTATGATAAGTCCATCACAAAAGTTACTTCCATATTTTTCCACCATTGCCATTGCTGATTGCAACTCCTTCCATTCCTATTTCTCCACTACCATGTACTATATTTTCTCTCTCATTTCACTCAGACTCTGCTGTAGGGTCACTGAGTGGCAAAGCAGACAGATCCCTGGTCCTGGGGCCAAGAGGCCCTGAGCCCCCATACCACCCCTTAGGCCCAGCATCTACCTGGCCCTATGGTCCCAGACAGGCCATTCAATCCCAGCCCCTTGCAAGAAGTAAAAAAGAAAATATGTTATATCTGACCACTCTCCCACCATGGTCCATCCACTCCTCCATCACTCACATCCCCACCCCTTCTCCCTGTGCCCCCCCTTCTTATTCTAGATGTCTATATGTATATATATGTGTATATATATATATATACATATATATATATATATATATATATGTATATATATATATATACTGTTTCCTCTCCTAGCCACCTCTGATGAGAGCGAAGATTCCCTCATTCCCCTTTGCCTTCCCCGCTTACATATCATTGCAATAGTTCATTGTAATAAAGAAAAATCTTCAAATGTGAAATATCTTGGCCTATTCCCCATCTTCTTTTTCCTTTCTCCTATTACATTCCCCTTTTTTCTATTGACTCCATGTTTACACCATATTTTATCTTCAAATTCAGCTTTCTCCTGTGCTTTATCTATAAAACCTCCTTCTACCTGCTCTGTTAATTGAGAAGGTTCATATTAGTATTATCAGTGTCATTTTTCTATACAGGAATACATGTTGTTCATCATCATTAAGTCCCGCATATTTTCCCCTTCTCTTCCACTCTCCATGCTTCACCCAAGTCCTGTATTTGAAGATAAAAACCTTCTGTTCAACTCTGGCCATTCCAACAGGAACATTTGTAATTTCCCTGGTTCATTGAAAGTCCATCTTTTTCCCTGGAAGAGGACATTCAGTTTTGCTGGGTAGTTGATTCCCGGTTGCATTCTAAGCTCTTTTGCCTTCCGGTATATTATATTCCAAGCCCTACGAGATTTTAATGTAGTTGCTGCTAAGTCCTCTGAGATCCTGACTGCAGCTCCATGGTATTGAATTGTGTCCTTCTGGCTGCTTGTAATATTTTCTCTTTGACTTGGGAGTTCTGGAACTTGGCTATTTCCAATTCTTTGCCACCACAAAAATTACTGCTATAAATATTTTGTGTATTTGTGAATCTTTTCCCCCTTTTTATGATCTCTTTTGGATACAACTTAGTAGTAATATTGTTGGATCAAAGGAATGTACAATTTTGTAACTTTTTGGGCATAATTCCAAATCACCCCCCAGAAACAACCTCTTGCAATACTCCATGTGTAATGTGATGAGGGTCATATGTACCAGGGTGGTAACTGTGTCAAATCTTCCTCATAGTACATTGAATCTTATTGTCTCAAACACATGGAGCACCTTCCAATAGCAATGGAAAGGGATAAAATGAATAGGAGAACAAAGAGAATAACCAAGTCATGAAATCCAAAAGTAGAGAGAGTATCTAGGAAAGAGTTGCTAGAAGAGAAAAAAAATTCAAAGAAGTCAAAAGAATCTGGATTGAGAAAAAGTCATCATATTTGAGGAAATAGAAAGTATTTATTTGGTTCCTCCTATTTGATAAGCACTATGCTAAGTGATTCAGTGATATTATCTTATTTGATCCTTGCAACAGCCTTGAAAAATATGTACTACTATTATCCTTATTAAGTGGTTGTTTCTGTTAACTCATTTCAGTCATATACAACTTTCCATTATTCCATTTTAGTTTTTCTTCAAAATAAAATACTAGAATATTTTTGCTATTTTCTTCTCCAGTTCATTTTACAGAAGAATAACATAGTTAAGTGACTTACCCTGGGTCTTACAATTTCTAAGTTAATAATGACAGATTTGAACTCAGATTCTCTTTTCTCTAGAGTTAGTGCTCAACCCAATATACCACCTAGGTGTCCCAAAACATTGCTTTTGTTTTTTAGTCATTTTTTTAGTTGTATCTGTTTCTTCATTACCCATTTGGGACTCTCTTGGTAAATATATTGGAACAGCTTGCTATTTTCTTCTGTAGTTCATTTTATAGATGAGGAAACTGAGGCACAAAGGGTTAATTGACTTGCCTATGGTCTCACATTTAATAAATTTCCAAGGCTAGATTTGAAGGAATATCTTCCTGACTCCAGGCCCAGCACCCTATTCACTGTGCTACCTAGTTGATTCTAATTAAGAATTAAAATCCCATTATTAACTTTGGAGAGAAGTGATTCAATTGAGTGATAGCAATGGAAGCTAAATTGCAAAGGGTTGAGCAGTCAATAAGAAAAAAAGAAAATTGAGTCAAGTATAGATAGGTTTTTTGCTAAGATTTTGATTGAAACATATGAGATCATAGCTTTGGGGGATGATAGAATCCAGGAATCTTGATCATGGGTAAGGTTCATGTTTAAAAAAGAGAGAGAGAGAACCAGCTGCGGAGATATGGGATGATATATCTTAAGAAAATTCTTTCCTGGAAAAGGGAGCATTTCAGAGGTGGACTGAACAGTAGTTGTTGACTAAAGGAAAAAGATTCCAGACAGTGTAACAACATTTTCTTTCTTAATTATATCTCAGTGGTCTGATAACTGGGGCTTCATTAAGTTCTAATGCAGTCATTCTACCTGCATGTGTGCTCACCTTGGTCAGGTGCATACACATTGTCTGTTCTCTAGGGTTAGCCAGCCAATTGTGATTTCATCTTGGTTTATTCTTTGTTGTTGTTGTTGTTGTTGTTTTTAGGTTTTTTCAAGGCAAATGGATTTAAGTGGCTTGCCCAAGGCCACACAGCTAGGTAATTATTAAGTGTTTGAGACCGGATTTGAAGGAAGTTACTCCTGACTCCAGGGCTGGTGCTTTATCCCCTGTACCACCTAGCCACCCCAGTTTATTCTTAATAGTATAGTAACTCTCTAGATTCCAGTTGGTTTCAAAGAAATATCTAAGGTCTCTTTTAGTTCAAAATGTATGACTCAATGACATTTTCAGGCTTTGCTTATGCTACAACACTTTAATTATAATTATGTTGACTTTTCTTTTCCTAGTTAACTATAAGATTTAGCCTCGGATTATAATTTAAAATAAAACAAAACAAAAATCAACCCACTATTGCGCAAAATGAAAAGGTTTCCCAAGTATTAGAAACAAATATTCCTTTAGCTTTGAATTATATACATATATATTGTGTTATATTTGACCAATAGGATACTGGGACCTTTTAAATTTGCTGCATTATTACATGCCTATTAGAGCTATCCCTTCATCCTAACATGACTCACTTTCCAGATTACCCTACCTCCTTCTAGCAGTTTTGTTCACCTCAGGATATCTTTGCATTTAGACCTACTCTCTTGACTACTGGGACTCTTGCTGATATTACCATTTCTTATAGGGTTGAGGCCATGCTCACTTCTTTCACAGCTCAGATGACATTCCAGACTGGTTGAATTTCACATCAGAAAACATATTTTTTTTTTCAAAATGGCTAATATGGAAATTTTTTTCCATGACTTTTCCATGACTTTTTCCATGACAAAAATAAGCAATTAAAAAAGTCAGGCAAACATTTTTCGTGTATATCTATTTTTACTACACAGTGTCTGACAATAGAAAATGCTTAAACAATGCTTTATTTAATTATATTTTTATGGTTACAGTTTCAAAGAACATAGAAACTTTACCTTTGGTTGATCTAACTACAGTTTTCTTGGTTAAAAAAACACATGAAAATACTCATAAAAAGAAATAGGCATTTTTCTAATTCTCTTCATTGCTGAATATGGTGTCCCTTTATTTTCTGACTTTGATAATTGAGACATTACATATAATTGCTCCCAGAATGCCAGCTATATCCTGGTTATGATAACTTTTAATTATTCTATAAATTTTAGGGGCAGAGTAGTTTTATATTGATGTTTCCAAAAAGCACTTGAGATTTCAGCAAATACACAATTCCTGATGAAAAATAAATCTTAGTAACTTTTGAATAAATCATTCACCAATAGCTAAGATAAAACTGCCCCTTGGGTTTGGTAGAACTCCTTTGGAATCTGAGGTATTCATCAGTCACATCCATCTCGATCTGTTCTCCTCTTAGAGTGCAGAGATCTGATCTAAGGAGCCTATATCACAAAGCTTTTATATCATTGCAAGCTATGGGAATTTGACTTTCTCAAAAGAAATGCATATTGCCTGGTATACCTTTTATAAATCTCAGGTATAACATTTAGTTCTACTGATTATCTATCTAAGATCAATATTTTTAAACATTGGTAGGGAGGGTATAGTTCTCTTTGGCAAAACATTCTAAGAATTAAAGCATTTCCCCTTATAAAAACCATTATGAGAAAGCTGGAGTTAAATTATGTTTAGTAAGAAAATGTGTATGAGTAGCTATTAAGATTATTTTATAAGTGCTGCCAGCATAAGACAGATAGAACAATAATCTAAATAGTGAAGACCTGAATAGTACACTGTAAATAGTACACTGTAAATAGTACACTGTAAATCTCCTTTGCTTATTTCATTGAAAAACATATAAGGAAAGAAGTTTATCACTTCTTAAGAAAAGATCATTTATTCATTAGTAATTTTTTCCTTGAATAGTACTTGCTCATATCTGAATACTTTATAATTGAACAAAGACTGCATTTTAAATAACAGTTTGGTAATATGCAATTCATTATATTTGCTTAAATAATATATAGTGGTTATATCTATACATATAAAATAGATAATATACATGGTTATCTAGGAGTTGAGAGCTGGATTCTAATTCTTTCTTCTTCATTGAAGTTGGTCAATTAGTCTTCTCATGTCTAAGAGGTTTAACTAGATGGTGTGTATAACTTCATCTTATTCTAAAATGATAACTAATTTGAGATTTTTTAAAGACCTTGTTTAACAAGAAATTTTTCCATAAATGAGATATACATGATTTAAGGTTTAACTTCATTAGTTTTCTTCTTCATTTGGAAGAATGGCCACTTCAATTGGAAGACATTTAAGTTACCATAAGAAGCAGCATGAAAAATAAATTTAGAAAGCCATTCTTTGCATTTGGAAGTATTGTGTATATGTCCCATCTATGATGTACATTGACTGTTTGACCCTGTCACTTGACTTTTCACTGCCTTAGATAACTGAGACTATACATTATCAGTAAGTTACTTCCTTTGATTAAGTTTCTTTATCTTTAATTCTACATACCAATGAATTCAAGACAGTCTCCTTATCCTTACCTGTAAGATCTTAGAGAAATTGTTATTTCATTTGAACTTTCTGTATGGTTAATTCAATTTATCTGTTTAAAAATGTCCCTTAAGCAGGAATGGGTAGAAATGCAATCCTTACATATAAAAAGCATTGTATAAACTGATGGGGGGGGCAGGAGTGGAGGGAGATATCAAATGAAAAAAGAATCTAAGATTCATTCTGCTATATAAAGTGTAAGTATGGAAATGGATAGAAAATTTAGCCTTTTTATTGAGTTAAAAGAGAGGGGGAAAATAGAGAGGAATAGAGAAGAAAGCAGGAAGGGTCAAAGATAGAGGTCAGGCATATGGTAATAAAATTAATGATAAATCTTTTTTTTCCCCAAAAGTAGTTTGGTGAAGCTATAGAACTACATTAATTTGATGATTCTCAATTTTTTTTAATTCTGTTAGAGTTTATAACATGAAAACATTTATAAAAGGAACCTTTCAACAGTTAAGGTCTTAACAGTTGGCTAGTTGGTCAGTATTAGTGATATTTGTAAGCAAGTACTGTTTCAAATGTCAGATACCATAATATGAAGGCAAAATACATTAGAATAGGATGAAGGGTTCAGAGACATAAAATAGAAAAATACCAAAGGAAACCAGTTATTGTGAATGGAGCTTGGAGTTAGGGACAGTAACAGTGAAAGAACAAAAGCAAGACCTGACCAAGTCAAACTAAGTCAAAAGATTTGTGGGGTATAATTTGATAAGAAAATGAATAATTAGGGCAAGGTAAATCAGATGAACCCAGATTAATATTCCAAATGGCTTTCTGCATTATTATATTGATTGAATCCCATACAATTAAGCAGATAATTGAATGATTGGTTCAGGTAGATGTTAAAGATAACAGAAATAACTGAACTATTTACTTGGAGGCTATTTATCTTGTTTACCTTTATAGATACAATCTTAAACTTGAGAATCCATTAAATAATTAAGATGGATTGCCATGATATCCAGATCATCAAGGCAAAGTGATTGAACTGGAGAATCATTTTATTTTAGCCAACACAAGTGTGAATTCTTAAGCGCTCTTTTCCTCCCTCAATTCTCACTTACATTTCAAGATGTGCCTGAGTACTCTGTCACTTTAAAATATTCCTTCTCTGCCAGTTCCTCTGCTGACACTGCATTCCAAAGGGAATGAATACCTTTTAGTGATAAACCTTCCAAAGGGCTGCTTTACAGCAACTCCATCATTTCTTTGGAGCTAGAATACAATGTTGACTCTTAGGAATATTCAATTTATTTTAATATAGCTCAATCAATTAGTTCCCTAAATATCTTATATGCTCATTTAGATAGTAAGCAGAAATTTTAGTTTGGCACCTACATTGGAGAAAGAATATTATAAAGGAAGTTATTTCAGTCAAAAGATGAACAGAGAGGATAAAGACTTGGTTTTTTCTGTGCAACATGCCTTTAGGGCTTTTCTTTCCAAAAAGGGAAAAGCTGGCTTAACAGAGGAACAACCAAAACAAAAAAGGAAAGCTTTGTACCATAAACCGACCACCTCTATCAAGGTATCCCTCAGGGCTACACTGTTTTTCCTATTCCTTTAGGACCAGGATACATATCAAATACCAATGTCTGTGTAATAACATAACATATGACTTCATTGTTAATGAGCAACTCTCTTCTAATTTATGGTTTGGGTTAAAAATTAATTAGCTCTTAATCACTGGAAGACTTTCATTTAATTAAAATCAACTAATGGTCTGAATAGCTATGCTACAGTACACTCTGTGTCTGAATTCATAATTAGTTCAAGATTGAAAATATAAGCAGATAGTGCTAATTTATTAAAAACTCCTTCAGGTAAGGTAATCTATGTTCTAACAATAAGGGCCATAGATAAGGATACTTGTAATTCCCCATTTCCAATCCCCGAGGGCATGAAATAAAAGTTTTGTTCCTCTATTTGAGGGTTTCAAGTATCTTTTATAGATGGATAAAGACTTCTGACAAAATTGGAAGAACCTAAATTTACATTCACTTCTGATATTATCTATGTGACCTTGGACAAAGTGGTTAGTTTCTCTAAAACTCAGTTTTCTCATTTCTAAATTGAGAGGGTCAGACTAGATGGAGTCTCTTGTACCTTCCAAATCTAGTTCATAATCCTTGGTATCTCTGAATTTGGAGCAAAGAATTTGGTTTCTAAATTTGAGTCTTGTCAATTTTCTGCTTGAGTAACTAGATTATATCATTCATTTTCTTTTATGCTGTTTAAATTCAAAAGAAAATGTTAAAGAACCTACTATATGCAAGAGGTATTAATCTAGTTATTGGTCTTTAAGGTTCTTTCCAGCAATGCATCCATATTCCAGTCTTATCATAATATTTTGTTCATATCCATTTAATAAAGTTTTATAAATATTTCCTACCTTTAAAGCATAGTATAAATGTGCATTCTGTATAATTCATCATCATCATCATCATTATCATTTTTGGCTACATTTGAAATTTCACTGGTTAAAGGAAGGGTTAGGAAAATTTTGTTAGCATTGTCCATTAACAATTGTTCTACAACTTAGAGTTTTACAGATGACTGGGTGCATTAAAGATTAAGTAAATTAATTAAGATAAAATACTTAATCTATATAAGTGGTATGATTTAAAGAAAAACATTCATAACTTCAAAGTTGACTTTCTATTCACTGTTCCATGCTTCTCTTATCATAAGTTTTGTCCTCCAAATAATATACAAGTCTCTTAGGAGAAGTCCACAGGATGTTTGAATATTTTATTAAACATGGTTTTGAATATTTCTGATATCTATTTTTTCATGCTTTATATTTGTTTTGGTCTGCTTCAAAGTTTGAACTGATTCAAGATTTGAATTGATTCAAAAATGTTTCAAGGAGAAAAAGACTGTGTTTTAGTAATAGTGTATAGAAAATTTACACAGACTTTTTTTCCTTCATATTTCACTAATGGCCAATATTGATCCTCAAAAGTTAAGTTACTTTTGTAAATAGTCGCAATTAAATTTATTTCATTTGCTCCTTACTTTCTGTCTCTTATGTGGGTGTATGTATATCTCAATCTCCAAATTTTTTCCTCATTTCAGTGAGCTCCCACATCTTATAAGAGCTATTTTCTATATATAGCATGATGACTCTTTTTGCTGCTCAAAGGGAGACAAAAGAAGCATGTCTAACCCCTTCTTCCCTCACCCATGTCTAATATATTATTTCCTTACAGTGGTTATAGCAGGTCTTTGGGCCCAGAGGTCATTCTGCTCTCTTAAAAGATTGAGGGAGAGTACTGGACTAGAATTATACCAATTTGCTCCATTAATATTTTCAGTCTAGGAGTTGTAATTTAGAGGTTCAAGCTAACTTCTGATCACCTCAATATTGGGGAGGAAGGAGGGCCCAGTAGTTTATATTCAGGACATACTCCTTTTCCTACTAAATATTAACTCTACAATGAAAATAAAGCAATTATTGAAGAAAACCCATTAGACAAATTGTGGCAAAAGAAATCAGAGAAAGCATATACATAGAAGAATATATACAAAACAATAGAGATTGAAGAAGTATTCCCATTGGGAGTCAGGTAATTCAGGTCAACCAAGAGAGAAAGAATCCTAGATCTTACCCAGTAGAAGTTCCTGAAGTGTAGAAAAGAACATGATGGGAACTACCACTTCCTTTCATATCTTGCCAGTTTTTTTCCTCAACTACCTGAAGTGTAATTGACCTCCTCCACATCCACTTTTCAATCTGGAAGCCAGAAATACCTGAAGTTCCATGAGACCCAAAGAAATTTGGAGATAATTTAAATATCCTCTCTAGAAGAAATTAAGAACTCTTCTAATCTCCTTCTCTGACTCACTCTTGCATGTTCTTTAAATAAGTATAGGATGCTTTTATTTCCACTAAGGAGGATAGAAACCAATACCAATGGGCTTTGGAACCAAGGATTAAAATTTTAAGGGACTAGTGAATAACCAAAAGACTTGAGAAAGAGAACCAAAATATTCTATTCATTACTACAATTTTCTTTTTCAACTAAACATATTAGAAGCCTAGATTGCATTTTTAACAATGTGGAATGGATTTGCTTTTCATTGTTGTCATTTAGTCTTTCAAACCTCTCTCAAAACTCATTTCAAGCACAACTTCTTTCCTACTTGAGGCCTTTTCTGATCTTCCCCAGTTGTTGGTATCTTCCCAGAGAAAAATTTAAACAATTTTAGCAATTTTTGTTACCTTGAATTTGATAGATCTTTTGTATATAATTACATGTAAATAGATGGTTTCCTCTGTAGGATATAAATAACCTCTTTGAAAGGAGTATTTAAGCATGATTTTTTTCTTTTCTTTATATACTGAAAGTTGAATAGTATCTGGCACATATTTTTGATGTTTATATATAATTGTGGATTGATTGGTTGATAGAAGTAGCCAAATACTTGGATGGGTCTAGAGAATCAGTTAAAACTCAGCTGAAAAGAAGTCATTTTCAGTGAGAAAACTTTCTTTTTAATTTAACTTGGAATATTATTTCCTAAAATACTTAGAAATCCCAAGTATTTTGTAAGACATCTTATTTTCATATATTTTGTAAGATATTTCAATCTATTAAAAATACCATCCTATGAAAGATATTTTAAACTAGTATCCACCAAAGTCCATATATATATATATATATATATATATATATATGTATATATACATACATATATTTCTTTGATTTTTCTGTATGAAAAGGAAATTCATGTTTAACTCTAGAGGCAATTTTTTACAACTGTATAATCACAATGTATCTCTTGTATTAAACCCCAAGGCAATATTATAAGTTGGTACATTTTAGAAGACGTAAATGGCGTAAAATAGTTTCAACTTTCTGATGTGTAAAAAACTGGATTTCCTATAATTTCTATTTTACACTTAAAACTAAGTTTTCTTTATCATAGCACTTCAGAGGGAGGGAAAAATACCATAGAAATGCCCAAAGTACTTATTAATATATCATATTTAGGATTATTTTTACATTAGAATTCTTCATAAAAAATGAAAATGAACCCAGACCCCTGCTAAAAAAAACATTTTCATGACTGATAACAACTTGAGAATATAATTTAATATAAGATTTTTATAAAATGAGTTAGAAACTTGTGAGCCTTTATTATGATTAAACTTGAGAAATTTCCCATGGATCATTTATTTAATGTAAATTGCTTGATTGGGAAAATGTTCAAATAATGTGGAAGTCTAGATCTAGACCTAGAAGTAACCACAATGATAATCTTGTCCAACTCACTCATTTTACAAGTGAAAGAATTGATGTTCTTATTTACTTATTACTTAACCAAAAGCAAGGAGGTCATCGTAATCAGATGTGAGATTTGAACTCAAGACTCCTGATTCCAGAGCTCAGTCTTTTAACAAAGAATCACATGTTATTTGAAAGCTCATATCAAAATTTTTTAATGTTAAAATATTATTTTTTACTTTCTATATAAAAAGATGATTCAAGGTGAGGACAGTTATCTGTCTTCAATAGATTGAATATTTTCTATTCAGTTAAAGGTTCCTTATTCTAGGATGAAAATTACAAAGGTAGTGATTATTCAAAGGTCAATCCTGCAAAAGGATGAGAGTTTGTATCATATAGGGATCTGTTGAAGAAACTTGGGTGTTAATTCTGAAGACAACAATTAGAGGAGTTCAAAAGAATCATCTGCAAGTATCTAAAGGCCATATGGAAGATAATAAACTTGATCTGCTTGGTCTTAAAGAGCAGTATAAGGAAAGAAGGAAAGAAAGAAATCTTAGTAAGCATCTGTTTTCAGCCACACATACTTGAACCTTATACTAACCCTTGGAGGCACCTATTTTTATTAGCCCCATTTTACAGTTACAGAAAGTAAAGAAATTAATCTTTAAGTGACTTACTTAGGGTTATATCTAGTAAGTGTCTCAAACCAATTTTGAACTCAGTTCGTAAGTCTAGTCCCAGTACTCTATTGAATGTGTCCCCTTGCTGCTTCCCAAACTGACATAATAAGAATTTATAAAGTACAAATTTAGACTAGAGATAAAGGTGGGAAAGGGGGAACTATTTTCTAGAAGTTGGAATGTAAGACCAATTAATTAATTTATATAAAATATTAACCTGAATCTTCAACATTCTAGTTAAAACATCAAAAGCCTATAGAAGACACTTCCTTAAAGGTTTATTGATATGGAAGAAGAAATAATGCAAATAATAAGAATAACATAATGTTTCATGGATGCAACCATCATTGCTATCTTATGAGGTGTACAATAAAATGTTATTATTCTCATTGAAAGACAAAAAACAAGCAAAAAAGCAGACATCAGAGGAGCTACTGTGATATCCAAGGTAATTGGCAGATTTATTTCAATCCAGGTCATAACTAGTGCTCTTTCTATTATTCCACATTGGAATGGGCTTAGGGGTACTCCTTGTGCTGATTTTCCTTTTCTAAGGAGTTTTATAATGATTCTGTAACTAGAATTATAGTTCCCCAATTGGGTTCATGTTTGAATTACAACTTAGATATATTGAGAAAATAGTTGGGAGTAAGATCTGTAAATTCAAAGAGGGCCAGCAGCTAACCCAGGAAGAGGAATTTTGTCAGGAATTGAGTGTGAGTTCAGTCCTAAACCTGGTTCTTGGAGAAGCAAATAGAACATCTTAGCTCTTAGAAATATACATTCTATCACAGCTAAAGAAAAAACCATTTCTTTTAATTCTTTTCATACACATATTTTGCAGTCCATGTTTTTGAATTCTGTAATCAACTCAATGAAAAACATAGACAAAATATACACTATCATGGATGAATCATGTAACATTATAATATTCTTTTCAATGTTTAGTAATTTTTCATTTTTGTCAAACTTTTAACAATAATGAATTGTCTTTATTTGGTGCTTAAACCTGTTTAAGTTCTATCTGATGAAAGGAATATGTATGCAGTCCTAGTGGCATATTGTATGTTTTTCATCTGAGAACCAATCTCACCTAAACTGAGAGAGTTTAATCCCTTGCTAAATCACAAAGTAATGAATATTTCTATGAGAGTAACTCAGGGAGTTGACTGGATGATATGTGGAGGGGTTGGTATATTGATGGACAGAGTATTCATTCTGATTAAATCAGAAATCCCTGACCAGTCAGGTACTTGAAACTGAGAAATTTTTCTATAGGACTATACCACTCAAGAGTAGGGTTTATTTATAGTATATAATATTATATTTATAAGACCTTTCTAAGTACACACTCATTTTAAAAATCTTTTTTTCAAGGGAGAGGAAAAGTGGTTAGACATAATTGAATAGTACTCATCAAAACCATCCTGTCCAAAAGTAAATAGTCTACTAACTCTTAAAGGAGCCAATGATGTTTTTTGTAAACATATTAATGGGATGCCAGACATTTTCATATTCCTTCCCTTTCTTCAAGAAAACCCAATTATATGACATTTTAGCCTCCGGTGTGTTTTCATGAGTTTCCTAAAACACATGTTTTCCCTGGAGGAGATAACGACCAGTATTGACATTTAAAAGTTTTATTTGACTCACTTCTATTTTATTTGTGAAAGCTATGAATATAAAGATAATGAAGTAAAAATGAAAGGAAAGTTATTTTCTTGAGTTCAATAAGTGAAATTAATGTGTTGGTCCAGGATAATTCTCAGAGAAGCAATTCCTTAAAATTAAAACGTATGATTTAGAGTCATGAGAATCAAGAAATTGACAATGGCAAATCAACCATTTGATTCACCAAGTTTACTTCATAAAAATCCCTCAATCTTTTTCTCCTCAATTTGAACATAAAATTGGAAGGGAAGGTAGAGAAAAGAGGCACTAGGCTCTTCTGATAACTATTATTCACATAACCAATAAATATTTTCTATTTGATTAGAGCTATTTTCACTGTCATTTTAGGAAACCATGACTTTTCATGGACAGAAAAAAACTTTATTCAAGTCAAATTATATCATTTTTACTCACATACATTAAGTATCGTTTAATCATGATTATATTACTTTAACACAACTATCTATTATGTCACAGTATAGTGGAATAATAATTGATTAGAAGATGCAGGTAAAAGGGGAAAAAAGACAGTCCTATGATACCATTATTGTTGAAGAATCATAACATAGTATTGAAAAATCTCAGAACTAGAAGTGACCTCAGTGTCACCTAGTTTAATCTATACATAAAAATATACCCTTGAATACATTCTATAGAGTTTATAACCTAGTAATATGTCATTTCTTACCTCTAGTGTAGCTTCATATTTTTAAATGAAAACTAATCAAAAGAAAGCTTTTCTTTATATTGATGTTTAGTTGTTCAGCCAGGTCCACCTCTTAGTTATCCCATGAATCATAGCATGCCAATGCTTTCATTGGATTTTTTTTACAAAGATATTGAAGCAATTTTGCCATTTTTCTTTTCCAATGAATTAAAACAAATAGAGATTAAGTGTCTTGCCCAGAATAAAACTTGAACTCAAGTCTTCCTGACTTCAGACCCAGTTCTCAATTTAGTGAGCCACCTAGCTAATGCTTATTTGTTTTTCTCTTTCAGGAGTCAAAATCCATTTCCCTATAGCATTCATTTATTATTCTTGAGTATCGTTTGTATCGTTTTCTGGGGCCAAGCTAAGAAATATGTACATATTAACCATTTAAATAGTTAAAAGCAGGGCATCTAGGTGGCACAGTGGATAGAGCACTGGCCCTGGAGTCAAGAGGACCTGAGTTCAAATCCTACCTCAGACACTTAATAATTACCTGGCTGTGTGACCTTGGGCTAGTCACTTAACCCCACTGTCTTGCAAAAACAAAGGAAAAATAAAAACAAAAAGATCAAAAAAGCCTCCAAATAGTTGGAAAGCACAGCTTTGATTCTCCTCATAAATTTTCCTTTCTCTAGAATGCACATCCTCAGTTCTTTCAGCTGATCCCAGCATACTTTACTTTGCCATCATTGCTCTTCTTAAGATCTATAAAACTAAATACATTACTTCAAATATACTCTTCCAGGTTAGAGTCCAGAACTATCATATTCCTTGATCTCATTGCTCTGCTGATTTCTTACTGTGTGACCTTGGGCAAATCAATTCAACTCTCTGGGCTTTACTTTCTTATCTTTAAAATACGAGGTCAGACTAAATGATTTTTAAGTTATCTCCTACATTTCATGATGAGAATATTTGCTTTTTCAATTGCTCTGTTACACTATTCACTCATATAAATGTAGCAGTAGAATTTTTTCACATAAACTCTTCTCTAGTCTCGTTTCCCACATCCTGTACTTGGGCATTTTATTTTTTTAACCCAAATTTAAGGCATTATAAATGTCTTTACTAAATTTCATTTTATTAAATTTAGTATTTGGTTCTCAATTGTGTCATCTAGTATATTATTATCACTGCTATTTTTATGTGTTATCGTGTAAAAGGCCTTAGTTTTTGAGTCCAAGGACTTGATCTTTAATCAACCAATTAGGTGACTTTGAACTAGTTACTTTACCTCATTGCTATTGATATTGTCATATTTCCCCATGTATAAAATGTATCTTAATTTTGGACCTGAAATCTGAAAAAGAATGCAATATATGAAACTATTGGACTCAAGTTTTATTCATCATAAAATTCATACAATCACTGTCAAAACTCCCATCCATTAGTTCATCCTCTTCTGTGTTTTGATAACGAATCACTGTGTTAGGAGAGGCTCTAACTGCTTTCATGCCTGTGCTCTGGTCTGGGGTTGACCACAAGCTCTCCCTGGACAAATCTGGTACGTGGACTCATGCTTAGTCCATTACATTTCATGAACCTGAAGCACCAATTGTGTCTTTTTCATCACAATTCTTCTGGCCTCCTGCTGAACCATCTTTGTGGACAAAGGAATTCCACTAGCCCTTTGCTCTTCAGTCCATCTCTTCAAGCCCCTTTGTAACTTAGGCCATTTCACTGCCTTGCTTCTCACTGCCTTCTACCCTGGAGTTTCAGTCGGGAGAGTCAGTCTCAAATTGTTTCTCAGCTGGAGGATGATCAAACTGACTTTAAGCAGCACAATTTCCATTCACTTTTGCAAACTGGATCACTTTGAACTTGTATTCAGCACTGGATGAAAATCTCTATTGAACCATTTTTGGGCAGAATGTGGCAAAAGGTAACCTAATATATCAGGAACAAAAGTGAAACAACGAGCACAAAGATAACAAGCATGAAAAATGATAAATGCAAGTTAAAAAATCTATAACCATTGTATAAGACACTCCCAGTTTTAGATCCAATTTTTGGGGGGTTAAGTGACTTAAGGTCATACAGATAGGTAATTATTAAGTGTCTGAGTCTGGGTTTGAACCTAGGTACTCCTGACTCCAGGGCTGGTACTCTATCCCCTCCACCACCTAGTTGCCCCTCATTTCCTTTTTCAGATCATTTTACAGATGAGGAAATGCAGAGGAAGAGAATTAAATGATTTGCCCAGGGTCAGAGAGCTAGTAAGGGTCTGAGGCTAGATTCAAACTCAGCACTTTCTGTCTCCAAGTCCAATGCACTATCCACTGTTCTACCTAGCTACTTTCGAAGAAATTACACTTCAGAGCTGTAAAAAGACCTTTGCAGAACCATACAAGTTTCATATAATAGAATCATTATTTTAACTCCTCTCCTCTGAATTTCAATCCAATGATCTTGCTACTACATTACTCTGTTATGTATTGCTAAAGTTTAATTTAATAATTCAAATTAACTTTGATCATAATCAAAAGCAATAACAAATTATCATTGTACAAAAATTATTTTGTGCCATTTCCCATAAATTGTATTTTTCTTTTTCATTCTCACCCTCTAGTTTTCCCTCTCATGAATGAATGAATGAATGAATGAATGATTTATTAATTGTTTAACTATGTTTTAAGTGCTGTGGATACCAATTAAACTGTAAGATACACCCTGTTTTCAAGGAGCTGAGATTCCATTGAGGGAGACAATGCTTATAATAGAGGGTTTCAGCTGTAGGTCAGATGAAAAAAACCCATAGTCCTTAGAGTCTAATGGCAAAGAAGATCTTAATGCTTCTTTAATGTAATTATTAAAAAAATGACAATAAACTGACAAATTAATGATCTTTGCTTCAGTTCAAATGAAATTTCAATGGTTTTTTGGTTTTGTTTCATCTTGGTTAGTTTTTTTTTTCACCAGTCAAAATGAACAGGCCCAATAATATTGATAGAATGACATTAAAAAGTATTTGGTAGGATACACAATAGAATTATATATACCCATATGCACTTTGGAGCATTCACACATCTAAGTAAAATGATTCTAACTATTGTCCATAAGTTGTAACAAAGTAACCAAAAGAAATATATAAATAAGATATTTTTTTCTTCAGTTCAGATTTGAATTGACTATTGAATTTAATAGCTACTACTAAGTCATGTCCCATAAAGCCATTTAAATATAATTTATTTTTAGGGGATGAAACTATTGTTAATCACTGAGGATAGTGATGATGATGATGATGATGATGAGAATGTACTCATCTCATTAATATTATATGCTTAACACTATCAGTACTCTTTACAAAATTAGCATATGAGAACAATTTGATGGATATTCATGTTAGATGATATGATTGCATGTATTTCTAAAATTTATTAATTAACCTTATTACTGAGCCTAATGTTTTCAAACTAATGTTTCACTATATTTTGTTAGATCCTTTGTGTTCCCTGTCCCCTTTCCAGTGGGAGAAAATAAGTTATTGAAATATTCCCTAATGCATCATTCTGTATAACATATTTAGCAAATTCCCCACCAATTACACTTTTTTGCAAAATTAGAGAGACCCTAGATTATTTTAATTGAGCTTTAAATATCATAAATGTTTGTGACTTCTTTTAATCATTTTTGAACAATTTTGAAAATTTGTTAATGCATTATAATAATTAAAGATAATCATATAAGTAGCAAATAATACAGACTTTCTATCATTCCAATTTCCTTGCCAATATACTTTAGTGTCCTAGAACTGATCAACAATATTCATTATGTAGAAAGGAAAGAATATGGACAGAGAGGATCCTTCAATTCAGAAATCAATCTCTAATTCATCAAGCAAGGATTAGGTGCATTTTTTTCTGATGCAATGGAATCCTATTTGTAATAGGATCACAAATCTAGAGATGGAAGGGGCTTCAGAAACATTTTAATTCACAATCTAATGCTTCTAATTACTCTCATTTTTATGAATGAGAAAATAGATGTCTAAGAAGTATAACTGACCTCAAAGTCACACAGATAGTAAGAAGATATGAGATTTGAACCTTGGTACTTTGGCATCAGAATCAGACCTCTTGCTGTTATATCGCTGCTGAAAACACCCAGAGACTAGTCTATCTTCTATATGTAAAGTTATTTTGCTTCACACTTTTCCAGTCAAGTTAATGAACAAATAAATCTCCAAACATTTATTAAATACATGGTATTTGCCAGACACTCTTCTAGGCAATAAGGATACAGAATCAAAAATGAAACAGTCCTTGTCCCTCAAAGAATATATATATGTATATATATATACATATATATATTCTACTGAGGAAAATGATGTATATATACAAATAATTGTATTATATATACATAATATATTTATATATACATAATATATATTTATATATACATATAGAATATTCACAAAAGAAGTTGGGATTAGGGATACACTGGTAGGACGTGAAGATAGGAAGTGGATTTAAGCAAAACCTCAGTAGCATGAATTTAGCAAGCTTTCAGGGAACTAAAAATTCTAAGACTGAGCATTTCTAACAGGGAAGTGAATGGAGGAAAGAGAGTTTGTATCCTAGGGTTCATTAAGGAGGTCAAGGCCAGTATGTGAAAAGCTTCAAATGTCAGAAAGAAGAAAAAACTGGTGACTACTTAGGGTGTGCTAAAATGATTGGGGAGCAATGGAAATTACTACATAATGATCTTTTTTTATCATGTCCTTTCTCCTCCCTAAATTTAATAGTAATACCTTCTCAAAAGGCATAGTTTCAAATGAAATTGTATAACATTAAGATTAAAACTATCAGGCTTCTGACAGTTTCCAAATAGCATATGTAGCAGAGCTGATATGATTCTAGCTTATGTGTGAATTTAATTAAAAATATGGATTACTTATCCACATTTTTGAAAATCTTTTCTACATTTCATATTTTATTCCTAAGCAAATTACTTCCTGGAGAATAACATCTACCAATTGTATTTTTCTAATATGTCTATATTTTCATTTACTGGAGGCACTGATTTGCTTATTTTTTTCAAATGATATCACGAACGGTTTAGATCATTTTACCTTCTATCTACCTATGTAATAGGGGAAAATGAAGCACCATTTATTATTCAGTGATTCAGTGTTGAGTTTTGTCTTTCTCTAGCATGTCACTGTACCTGCTTGCCTAGAACATCTGGCATGATTTGCTTTTTTTTGCACAAATGGAGAACATTTAAGATATTTTATGGCATGCATGCTTAAACACAAATGCATTTTGCCAAGGAAATGATGATTGCCTACATTCAGGGCCCATGTGTCTATAATTCCCATTTTATACTTTTCAAGACTTTGCCTTTGCCATTATAAAAGTTATGATTCTGTCTGCTCTCTGCTCTTGTACAGTAATGTGATTAGTTACAGATGCCAACTGCTATCTTTCTTCTTGATCTCTAAAAAGGGAGTTTCAGGTTGTCAGCATGAGGTGTGATATCTTCCATGACTTCCAACTGTGTCAGCATCACAAGATTTATTGCATCTACCAGTAGTGTTTTAGAAACTATTGATAAGGAATGATGTTGAGTGAAGAACTATGTGTGACCTGAATCACGTTATACCATGGTTTTGTTAACTTTTTTGAGTTCTTATGCTAAAAGAACAAGACTGTGTAATAAGATTGATAGTGATTGATTATTTTGCCAGCTAGCCCCCCCCCCCTTTATTTTAATTTTTTTTCTCTCTGGATAGGTTTCTATCCTCTCAGCAACTACCTTTTTCATCAGCTTTTAGCTACAATGATGTCATTGCTTTTCTTTATGATGCAGTTTTATGTATCCTTTTAGTGAGTCAGCTTATGATTCAAACATTATAATGCAGAATATTACTAAACTAAATGGGATAGGGGAAAAATCTTGTACCTCCAGGCCCTCGTCACATCACATTTGAACTATTGAAATAGACTGCTAATTGATCTCCCTGCCTTATTGCTCCCCCAGTCCAGTCCACCATCTGCTCAGCTATCAAATTCATCTTCCTTCAATTGTAGTCTGACATGTCATCTCCCCCACTGAGAAACTACAGATTTTCTGTTACCTCAGGAATTAAATATAAAATTCCCCTTTTGGCTTTTTAAAGCCTTTTAAAACTTGGTCCTCTCTTAATTTTCCAGTCTTCTTATACTTTTATCTGCTCCATGTACTCTATGATTCAGTGACACTAATCTCCTTGCTCCCTCTTCTGACTGAGTATTTTCACTGCCTTGACCCTCACGTCAGGATTTTTATCCTTCCTATATTTACTTCCTGGCTTCTCTGGTTTCATTCAAATATCAACTAATGTCCCACCTTCTTAAAAAAATTTCATCCTCATTTTTCTTTAATTTTAATGTTTTCAAGATAGAGGAAGAGAGGGATATTCTCTCCCTTTCTATTTCTTGATATAGAACTATTTAGATTTATCATCTATTTTTCTATCTATATTTGTTATTGTTTGGTCATTTTATTTGCATATGACTTTGTGAATCCATTTTGGGTTTTCCTTGACAAAGATGATGAAAGGGTTTGTCATTTTCTCTTCTGGCTCATTTTATAGATAAGGAAACTGAGGCAAACAGGGGTAAGTAATTTGTACAGGGTCAAACTAGTTAGTAAATGTCTGAGAACAAATTTAAACTCAGGAAGGTGAATTGTCCTGACTCTGAGCTTGGTACTGAAATATATTGATTTTTTACATGTTATATTCCCCTTGATGCTGTGAGTTTCTCAAGGCAGAATTTTTCTTTCTATTATTTTGGTCTTTTTTGCCAATGCTTAGCACAAAAACTGGCATACAATAGATCCTTAATAAATGCTAGTTTGGAGGATTACTAGGGTGGTGCAGTAAATAGAGCCCTGGCCCTGAAGTCAGGAAGACCAGAGCTCAAATCCAGCTTTAGACATTTGATTCTTACATCCTCTGTGAGCTTGGGCAAGTCATTTAACCCATTGAGTCCTCAAAGCTAAAAATAAAAAAAAAATGCTTTTTATCAAATTCTACATTGTTTTATTTCAGTTCTTTAAAAAAAGATAGAATTTCAGCAATAATTTACCAGAGATTTTGATTTTATAATAAAGAGCAGTATGAGACCAAATGTGAGAAAAATATCTTGTTTTAGTATCTTTGATATTGGAGTCATATAGGGAAAAAAGATAAATCACTTAAGTATCAATTATAGCAATCCCGAAATTTTTATTTAGTTCTGAGGTTCTTAAACAATGTTGCATATTAAACATTGTTGCCCTTTATGAATCCATCAAAATTAACCTCATTAGTCAATCACTGTTAAAAAAAAAAGCCCTCTGTGACTGAATCAGGTAAAACTGATAGGTGTACAAATTGTTCTTTATCCCTTTCAGGCATTTCTTGAAAATGTAAAAGCAAGACCGAGTAGTAACTATGAAGGCTTATTTTGTCTCTGAGGAAAATTAGTTTTTAATACAAGCCTAAATAGGAACACTGGGCCTTCTGAATTGGAGCTAAGCAATATAAATCATTGACCTCTGAAGCATGGTGGGGCTGAGGATCTCAGCTTTGCCTGGAAAGGGAAATTAACACTCTGGGCCAGCTTGTGATGCCTTTAGGGAAGGTGGTGATATGTTTTCCCACACTGTTTTATTTTCCCCAGGTAATCCTATAAGGGAAAAATTATAAGGATATTTTCAGACAGGGAGAAAGGGTGGGTTAAAAGAGAAAAACGATTTCAGACACAAGAAATACAGCCTTCCCCCTCACTCTTAGAAAGCACTGTAAGAAAATTTATGTGAATAAATAAGTTTTTGCAATTGAACTATATTATAAATGTTTTAATATATTTATTTTTTTTAATTATGGCTACATGTATTCCCAAATGATGCTTCCTACATGGGCATTCCCATAAAAATATTGTAGGATGATAAAATTTGAACTGGAATTAGCCTCAGAAGCACCTCAAAGTCTAAATGACTCAAATTAAAGAGGAGGAAAGAAAGGTCTAAGGAGGTTTTGTGACTTGCCCCAAGTCCATACTGAAAGTAAAATTCAGAGGTGGGATTTGAATCCTGGTCCTGGTCCTCTGATTCTTGACACTATACCATGATAAATATTTTCATAAAAATAAACCTATAGCTATAATTTTAACCAAAATGTCCACTCCTTTTGTTAAAATACATAGATTTTTTTTTAGGAAATGAAATAAGATGCAAAGAGATCTCTGTTTTACAGGCTGTATTGAAATCTAAATTCTTATTGTAACTGCCACATGAATATACAAACACACAAAGAATATAGCCATATTACATATTTGAATCTAATAGATTAAGAATATTGATACAGGGGTCGCTAGGTTTGCACAGTGGATACAGCACTGGCCCTGGAGTCAGGAGTACCTGAGTTCAAATCCGGCCTCAGACACTTAACAATTACCTAGCCGTGTGGCCTTGGGCAAGCCACTTAACCCCACTGCCTTCCAAAAAAAATATGGATACAGTACTCAGATTAGCAGTAGCAGGATTTTTAGTCAGAAAAAACTAGACTTTTTAAGTAATTAAATTATTTATTGCTTTGTAACCCTGGAAAATCCATACACTTCAGTCTCAGTATTTCTCATTTAGCAAATAATAAGATTAGAAGAAATAGTCTCTACTGTTACTGAATTCACCTACTTGAGGAGATGGTATTTTATTTTAGTGGCCACAAAAAGTTTCTTTGGCTTCTTTACTGCAGGACTCAATGTTTATTTACTGAATATAAAAATAAGAGACTTGCAATGAATTAGCCCGATGTCCTTTTCAGCTTTAAATCATTGATTCTAAGTATAGAAATTAATTGGAAAGTAGCAAAGAGCTAGGATAGTGGTCACTGGAATTTTAAATTATATAGAGAATTTATATAGAGAATATCCATATCACTAGAAATTAAAAATATTTTTGGCAAATGAATGATATAAAACTCTGTTTAGGATACTTCCTTCATTTGAGGACAATGACATAAGAAATGATATTTTAAAGTAACATTCACCATATAAGACAAGTCTATAAAAATCTTTAATATGACGTGCATATACCTAAGAGATAAAAGCATATTGTAAATATAGATTAAACATTACAAGAAGTAAAGAAAAATTGACATTGGTATAAGTTAAAATTCTGGTGTTGAAGTTCTAATTTTAACTCATTTACTAATGTTTAAAAACCTATTAATAAACTTGAACATTTTTAACTTAGTAGGTAGAAATAAGTCTTTTTTTTTAGGTTTTTTTGTAAGGCAAACAGGGTTAAGTGGCTTGCCCAAGGCCACACGGCTAGGTAATTGTTAAGTGTCTGAGGCCGGATTTGAACCCAGGTACTCCTGACTCCAGGGCCAGTGCTTTATCTACTACGCCACCTAGCCACCCCAAAATAGGTCTTTTTTGATAGTCTGAATCACATCTTTATTGTGATGCTTTATTGAGATGTGGCATTACAACATTTTTAATATATAAGAAAGAATGGGCAAGGCTTAAATTAATTTATCTGTGACAGTCACTGGAATCTGAATTCAGAACTTTTAGGTATAATGTGGTTTTATATAGTCTGTGAGGTTGATGGTTATCTTTGTTAAAATTTTAAAGTTTTACTTGCTCATGGGAAGGTAAGTCCAAGTTATACTGCACATATTATACAGTTAAGAATATAGTTAACACTTTCAGAAGGATTTATATATTTGATTGAGATACTAATGAATGGATGAACTAAGGAAAAAATCCTATATAAATATTTATTTTATAAAAGTCTATTTAATATTATACTGCATATATATATATGTATAATATATATACATTTGCAAAATAGAACTT
Source organism: Macrotis lagotis (assembly GCF_037893015.1). Lineage (NCBI taxonomy): Eukaryota > Metazoa > Chordata > Mammalia > Peramelemorphia > Peramelidae > Macrotis > Macrotis lagotis. Next base: position 360,036,315 of record NC_133666.1, on the reverse strand, counting down.
GTCACAATTGTGATCACATTTAAAAAAGTAGAATTGACCTCACTCTGGAAATTACTTAAAAGAGTGATCATAGGCAAATAATTAATTTTTTCAACATCAATTTCCTTATCTGAAAATATGATGTTATTAAAACAAAGTCTTTTGTCATTAAAGGTAATAGATATTTTCCAGTCTCATAATAATTTCAGAATTACTATTGCTCTCATTATAAAGAAGAGTGAAATAGTTTTTCTAGCTTTCCTAGAGTAATATCCAACTTCATTCTCAACCATAAAGATGGAAAGTTTAAATGTATTCACCTCACTCAAATCTCAATACAAATATAATATCTGTTGCCATCTCTATGAATTGATTCAGTGAAAAAACAAGTTCATGGTATAAATGTTGTAATTCTATTATCTATTATTTCAATTATTTATTTTTAAGTTCATAGGAGTACATTCTGTTCTTGTTATTTCACTTGTCTTGGAAAATACCATATATATAAGATAAACCCTTTTTTGAAATGTTTGAGGTCTAAAAACTGGGAGCACCCTATATAGAGGTTGTAGCTTTTTTTACTTTCATTTTCTACTTTTTTCATGCTTGTTGTCTTTGCACTCATTGTTTCACATGCATTACCAGTATATTAGGTTACATTTGCCAGCTTCTGCAAAAAAAAAAAAAAAATTGCTCAGAAAAGATTTCTGTACAATGCTGAATTCAAGTTCAAAGTGATCCAGTTTGCAAAAGTGAATAGAAACCGTGCTGCTAAACGTCAATTTGGTCCTCCTCCAACTGAGAAAACAGCCTGAGATTGGCTATGGGAAGAAGAAAACCTACTGAAAATGCCCTGGCAGAAGAATTCCATGAGAGGCAAGTCAACCAAATGGCCTGATCTAGAGAGAGAATTGAAGTGATGGATTGAAGAGCAAAGGGGCCATTGGAATTCCTGTGTCCACAAAGATGGTTCAACAGGAGGCAAGAATTGTGATGAAAAAGAAGTGATTGATTTCATAGGACGGTACAATTGATGCTTCAGTTTCATTAAATGGAATGGACTAAGAAGACTTGCCCAAAAGGTGCCCCAAATCTATGAGCAGAAGGTCCTTGAATGTCAATAAATAAAAGTTGAGTTCAATAACTTTATGCAATACATTTTTTTCACATTTCAGGTCCCAAAATTTGTATCCCAAAAATGTTCTTAAACATGGGGAAATGTGGTACCTAGTGCAAATTAGCCCTTATTTGGTACTCTAGAAGACTAGACTAGTACAATGGGAGTTGAAATGACTTGCCCAAGGTCATATATTTAAAATTATATATTACTCATTTTACCATGTCACTAAAACTGTTCAATCTTATCTCTGAGAGACAATGGAACTCTGTCTTTCTATCTACTTCTCTGTCTTTGTCACTATCTCTTTCTCATTTCTCCTTTCTCCTCTTGCTCTCCCTCTCAACCCAGTACTTCACGACCCACGACAAGTATGTTAATAAAGAAAACATATTTTTATGGAGCCATTCACAAATCTTTTGGTTTGTTTGTTGGTTTGTTTTTAATATTAAAGCCTTGCTCCTGAGAAGTTGAAACCTTATATACAGTTTTCTGAAACTCACATGTATAATAATGTTTTCATAAAAAAGAAACAAATATCTCCAGTTATTCCTTTTCATCTTCTTTCACCATTTCTCTTATACCTGTGACTTATATCATCATCATTCCCTTAGATTCCTTTAAGTAACACTGAATAAAGCTGTCTTATTCTTTGGTTTGAGCAATACAATTTTAATTACTTGATGGTAATTTGAATCTGAACTTATATTTTGTAGCAAAAAAATGGAGCTTGTGCCTAAAAATTAAATTTATTTGAAAAGTTGTATCCATGGTGAAGAAAATACTTTAGCTTAAGAAACAATCATTCTGTTTTTTCTAGCCATATGAAAATGCATTGAACTAAATTTAGAACCCATTCAATCTTTATATATTCTAAATTTAGCAATCAATTGAAACATTTGAGGTCCTAGTTCCATTTAGTATTGGCAAGGCACCAGTTCCTATCTTCTATTGACAGCAGCCATAACTGCTCATAAAAGCAACCTAGATCTTAGGAGAAGATGTATATACCTGCTTATAGTCAGACTAAATACTACTCTCTTCCAGATCACATGGAAAGCAGGGAAGGAGAGGCATCAGCTCTAATATCTTCAGATTACTTCATAGAGAGGTCCTATGAGTCAACTTAGTAGGAAATGAATGCCAGATACATTTTTTAGGCCTTTACCTGTCGTCTTTTTGCAGTTTGCCTGGTTCTATCAGTCACAGAACCCAAATATCCAAAAGACAGAAGTGCTCACAGGAAAACAATCTCCTGGAAGAGCCTCTGGAAAGGAAATTTACCTATTTCTTTATTTAAAAATTTTTCATTCATCAATACTTTTTTGTGAGTATAAATTGAGCTAAATATAATAAATAAAATTAACCAGATGACCTTGCTTCCATGGAAAATGTACACAAATCCCTAGAGTATCTCTACCTAGACCACTGTCTACACATTCTATTTAGAGGCTTCTTCCATTTGTTGAGCTCTCAGGCAATGACTCTGCTTATTGCTGAATGATAAAAGCAGATGAAAATGAATTTTTGTGAACTTGTGTTTAAGACTATATATATATATATATATATATATATATATATATATATATATATATATATATAAGACTGTCTGCATAATTGCATGCCCTTAAAACTTTTAGAAAAAGGAAGGATTGTGAGCTCCATGTATGCATGCTAGCCTTAAAATTATCTTGACTGAGCCCATCAGGGTGGCTATGGAATTGATTGTGGATGAGTTTGGAATAAAATTTAAAAGCCATTTAAAATACTGGATGCCTGAGAGATTCCTTAATGACCAACTGAATGACATACAGCTAGGTCACTTTCAGCCAGGTTTAAAGAAAAAAGTTAGTTTCTTTTTACTTATGTTACATTTCACTGAATATCAGGGACTTGTGATCAATCAAATACTCTGTCTGAGGCAATGCTAGGATTGTGATTGATAGGAGAAAGAGAGAAAGATATTATTCCAGTAAGTACAAAGATAGGGTGAAAGAATCTCACATAAAGAAATGAATCAAATGGCACAATGTGCTTATCTATGTTGATACAGATGCTCAGAATTAATAATGGTGAAGAATTTTGAGAATATATGTGTATTTGTGTATGTTAATAGATATGAACATCTGTATAAACGTGAGGATATAGACATAGATACCCACATATATTTTAAAAGGTTGTAATGTAAGGTATTTTTCTTATAACAGTCATTTTCATATTACCTTTATGTTAAACCTACTGAACAATTTTCCTAGAAAACATTTTTTAAAATAACCTGCATAAAGTGATCAAAAGGAAATACATATATAAATATACATATACATATACATACATATATATATATATATATATATATATATACACAGATAAATCAAAAGAGGCTGTTTTGCATGACAACATTTTAGAGATTTGAAATACTTTGGGGGCATATTTTTTTTCTTTTATGAAAGTAAGCACTCACATTTCATAGAAGAATGTCTGTTTCTGGTTTTTTAAATAGTAAACCCATTCTTCTGAGAAAGGAATTAGGGAATCATATATTGCCATATACTAGATTCTGGTCCAGCAAAAAAATATTTGCTGAATATCATAAAAATATTATCAAATTTTACATATGGGGGAATTTCCCTAATGAACTTTCCATGATTTATTTCCATCAATTTTCTTTATATAGATTTAAACAAAAATGCTGAGATGGAATAATGGGAAAAAATAATGTAGGCATATAGAAGACTCTGAAGACCATTACTACTCACAATGGAGTCTTTTTTGCTAAATAGTTGGTGTCAAATACAGTTTGCTTTAATCAGTGCAGTGACCTAAATTGAATCATCTCTATATAAGACATGAGTCTTTTTCCTCAAATACTGTTCCTTCTCCCCTTTCATATACAGGCTTAAAATGTTACAAAGATTTTTTTTTTATTTTGGTGTTACTGTCAATGTTATTGTCAATGTCATGCTTCTCTAAGAACCATTTGTGATACTTTGGCAGAGATTTCTATCTTCATATCCCTACTGCCTAAGAGTTAATTTATATATATATACTCAAATTAAATATAGACATAGCTAGAACAGTGCCATTTTAATGAATGAATTTAATAAATGAAACTTTCTTCTATATCATTAGAACTTCAGGTTCTCCTTTAAACTTATTGTCCATAAAGAAAGACAAAAATTAACATATTTAGGTGGGAATAGAATTTACAGAAGAGCAAAGAACAATCAGTATCTATAATACATTTGAAGAGTGTTTCTAGTTGAGGCTACAAATTTAAACTCCCAAATAAAATCCTCAATACATGATTTTTAATCTCAGTGATTAACTTTCAAGGTGTAAAAAAAATCTAATAATGATCATCTAAATTTTGTAAATCTAGCTATACTGAAAAAATAGGAAAAGGTGGGGAATAGCTAGGTGGTGCAGTGAATAGAGCACCAGCCTTGAAGTCATGAATACTGAGTTCAAATCCAATCTCAGACAGTAAATAGCTGTGTGGTCTTGCACAAGTCACTTAACCCCTTTGCCTTGCAAAAAAACCCAAGGAAAAAAAGAAAAGGTAAGAGATAGCATGTGAGGCAATAGTTTTATAAGAAAGTATTTGGTTCATTTAAAGTAAGAAAAGAGAAATATTCGGAAATAAATTTTAGCAGTTCGGGAGAAAAGGCTTTTAAAAAATATGGATAGTGATATGGTGTCAATGGAATGTTGAATTTGTAGGTAGGAATACCTTGACTCAGATTATAATTCTAATGCTTGCTGTCAGTCATTGCTTCAACATTTCTTAACCTCAATTCTCTAATCTGTCAAATGATTAATTGTTTCCAGTTTTAAATTTATGAATTCAGGAATTTTTTTGATACTTTGTGAAATGGAAGAATGTTTGTGGTTCAGGTTTTTGACTAGAGGCAAAATCGTCTCAATCATTTTAATATTCTTGTGGGAGATAAATGAGTCCAAGTCAATAAAATGAGTCAAAGCAAAAAGTAATTCTGATATGGACAGTTCATCTTACTTTTTGCAATGAAAGTCTAAAATAAGCATTTTTATGCTAATAAATAAGAAAGTGTATCTTGGTGAGCCTGGAATTCACCAGTAAGGAGATGCAAATTCAATGACCAAAGTAAAGACAACATTTAATTTAATAGAATTTAATTGTGCATATGTTTTCTTGTTGCTTGATAAATTATAACAGGATTAGAATAATTTTCTGCCTTTGGCATTATGAAAGTCAGGTTTGAAGTATTTCTCCTTGCTTAGGGAGCCTTGATAGCTTTTGAAGTATCTATTTGACCTCTACCTCTTAGTAAATAGTGATAGAGAGATTCTGTCCTTTGATCTCTTTCCATAAAAATAAAGTAGGAATGAAGATAGAGTTCAGTGAAGTTGAATGTCAGGCTATGTCCTACCATTCATGGGGGGAGGGGGAATGAAGAATAGGAGTATTGTGGCTATAGTCAGTAATTATTTTATGTTATTTTTGGTAATAAACTATCATTATTTTTCTTGACTGGCATTTTCCCCCAAATCCTACCTGAGCTGTTGCTGACTAAATATGAACCTTTTCTTATCATTCTTGACCTAAAAAAAATACTAGAGAATTTGATACAAGTCATATACCTATATGTAAGAATGCCGACAAAAAGGAATATTTTCAAATGCCTGTGTAATTTGCATTCACATAAATAATATTTTAAATACCAAAGTTTGCTACTGGCTGTTTATCTCATAAAAATGTAGGAATATATGAAACTAATGACCCATTTCAATCATTAAATGTCCATATACATTTATCAAAAATAACTGAAGAAAAGATAGAGATGAAAACAAATGAAATCATTAGCAAGCTCTGCCTGCCCTTAGAGACTAGCATAGAATTGTCAGACATCTATTAAAAATGATAACTTTTTTACATGTATGGATGTGGGATGAGTAATTGTCTATTTTTCTCATATATATATATATATATATATATATATATATATATATAAATTATTTATAGACATGTGAGGTACATCAATTTCAAGTAGTTCATTAAAAAGTGTGCCCCAAGTTGTTTAGTGTGGTCTAAAGTTATTAAAGTTACTAACACACAATCTATTAAAGTTAAGTTTGCACTAAGACTTTTGGGGCACTCTGAATGCAAGCATTACAGAGTGAGTGTTGTCTAGGTATGTATATCTATTGTCTAAAATAACTGCAGGATAAGTTCACAGAAGCAATTCTAGTCCTGCCAGTAGTAAAAGAAAGGTACCAATGTTGCTAACTGCTTCCATCACTTATTACATAAACTGATGAAATAGACTTCTAACTGGCCTCTCTAATGCAAATCTCCCCCCATTAAAATCTATCTTCTACCCAAGCACAAAACTGATTTTCCTAAATAATAGATCTGATCGTGTTATTTCCCTATTCAATGTGCTCCAGAGCCTCCATGTTGCCCCCAAGAACAAATACAATTTCCTCTGACATTTAAATTCTTCATAGCTTGTCTTTTCCCTACCTTTACAGTCTTCATGCACTTTCCTTTCTTATATGAACTCTACAATCAAGTTACTAGCCTACTGGCAGTTCCTGATGTCTGAAACCTCCTTTCTCATCTTTGTGCCTTTATTTGGGCTGCCTCTCATGCTTGGAATATTTTCTTTTTACCTCCATCGTTTTAGGGGGTCTTGTCTTCCTTCAAAACACTTCAGATAAGGCTTCTCATGACTCTCTGGCTGCATATATACAAACACGTATATGTATATGTATATGTATATGTATATGTATATGTATATGTATATGTATATGTATGTGTATGTGTATGTGTATGTATATGTACATGTACATGTATATGTATGTATATGTATATGTGTTTGTATATGTATGTGCATGTGCATGTGCACGTGTATATGCGTATATCACATCATATCATATCATATTGTATTATTTATATTATATTATTTATATTAATTATATTATATAATATTATATTATATGCTTTCTTCCCTATTAGAATATTTCCTTGAAGGTTAGGCCTTTTGTGGATAGTATTTCAACTCTTTGCAGATTGCACTTGGTGAATGCTTCTTGACTCCCTTTTCATCTCGAAGTTTTCAGCTCTGAGAGTTCATCTATGTGAAGGAAAGTTGCATTCAAATTTGATTTTTTTTTTAGAAAGAGTGGTCCTATACTAAATGACACCATATGTGTGTGTATGTGTGTGTGTGTGTGTGTGTGTGCGTGTGTGTTTGATCTTCATCATCACCATTATTGAAAACATAGGCACTAGGAAAGACAATTTCAAAGAATTTTTTTAAGATTCTACATGTAGCAAAAAATCAGGCATTAATACATTTAAAGTTGAGTATAAAATTATTTTTACTATCACAAGTACATCTTCACCTTTTAGCTCCTCAAAAAGCTAAAATGAATTAGAATACAGGTGCAGATTTTTATTATAGAAGAGCATAAAGCAATGTAAAGTTAACAGAGGCAGGCAAATTGGCAGGCAAATTGGCAGGCAATAGATCTTTTATCTTAAAAAGGAAAAATGAGGATATACATGTTCCAATTATGATCCCTTTGAGGGGAAAAGTTCATTAAAATGAACTGTAAACCATTTAAATATAATGTAGGTAAAACTGAAAATATTTATATTTTATTTTATCTCAGTGTCAAGGGAATTTTTCATAAATTAGGCATTTCAATTGCTTACTCCTGACAGCCACTCAGAAACACTCCAGCATCTGACTGAACATTCTTAGCTGACCCCCATATAATTAGTGTCCTAAACTTCATTTATTTTTAAATTTTTACATAATGTAATACTATAGCTTGTTCAAACATTATCAAAGATTTAATGCTAACAAAGTAGAAGCAGTTTAAATCTAATTAAGATCTATCTGTGGAAACAGGAATTTTCACATCTGTAAGGTTGACAGTAAATATTTATTTTCTGAGTGATACTTGCTAATACAGTGCTTCCTAATTGCTTTTTGGTATTAAAGAGCAGCCCACAGAATCAGTTTGGAGAAATGGCAGTTTTCAAACTTCAACAATGCACTATCCAAAAGCAAATATTTGCTCATTAGGGTGTTACAATCCCATTTTCAAATTGCTGTTGATTTCGGTTTATTGGCCTGTAAATCTGTCTTTAACATGTACTTCATTTTTATGAATACAAGGCAAAATCTCAATTTCCCTTCTCAAATCTTTTAGTAGGCTCCCTGACATCTCAACTTTTAGTTTCCAAATATTTTTCTCCCTGCTTATGTTTCTCTTTATACATGCCTGATAGCCTTGTTGAAAACATGATCCTGAAGAGTAGTCTAAGAAAGTGGATTGAATCCTGATACTTTTTACATATGGGCTTTGTTTAAGACTCCAGTTTTCATTAAAATGAAGCCCTCAGACTGAATGACAACTGTAGTCAGAATTCCAAAACCCTAGACCTATGAAAGATACTTGTTATCAGTAGAACTAAATTTCTCGAGAGTAGAGGAAGTTTCAGGGTTTTTGTTTGTTTTGTTTTTCTTTTGCCTCTTTGTTCCTTGTGATGAGTACAGTCAATTTCACAAGGTAGTATGTGTTTAATTATTGATTATTGAATTGATTTTTTTTACAAATCTAGAATGTTCTTTAACTGAAAATAATAATATTAGGATCTTTGGACTAGAGCTGAGAGATACCCCACAGACAATCTAGTACAACCCACATAGATGAGTAAAATGAGGCTTAAGAGGAATAAATGATTTACCCAAGGTCATGCAAATAGTAACTATCACGGCCAGAATTTGAACCTAGATCTTTTACATACTTTGTTAGCAGCACTGTATTCACTTAAACACATTGCTTCATGTTCTCATTTTTGTTTTTCTAAATGTCAAAAAGAAGGGAAAGCTAGATCTGAGAAAACTCTCAGTATGACAATGGTCCTTGTGAAAGGCAGCAGAAAAAAATACTATGCCAATTGTAACTTGGACTTTGTCAGAGAAGAAAGTTCATGTCGACTGTAGTTCTTTAAATAATAAAACATAAATAAATGATATCTCATAAGCATGAGATATTGACAATGATATAACAATGAAATCATATGTATATTTAATGCTAAATAGATTACTATCTTCCACTTGCAGGTGAAAATATTAATGTATACATTTTAAATGTTCTGAATTCTCTCTCTCAAACATACCCACATACATACATCTTGATATTCTTAACATCAACTGAATTTGACTGTCTCTTTATTAATAGTAAATGAACATTTCTTAATCACAAAATATGGTAAATTGAATGAATCTTCCTTTGCTCCCTTCTGAAATTCTTTGTTAACTTTCTCTGAATAAAAAGAAAATAACTTGTATGCTCATGGGATTTGCATGGTTCTTCCATATTTTTGCAAACATATAATTTCAATACTACATGGAGAAAAGAGTCCAATAATCTGATATCAAAGGCCTGTATGGTTTGGGAATTAAGACAAAATTAAACAAAAACCAAATAAAATAGTTTTTAAAAAGCCAATTGCTGATATCCCTACTCTGTGCTAGGTGCTGTACTAAGTCCTTTACAAATGTGGCACAGTGAATAGAATACCAGGTCTGGACTCAGGAAGATCTGATTTCAATTTAAGCCTCAGACATTTACTGTGTAATACTAGGGGAATTGTGTAACTTCTGTTTGCCTCAGTTTCCTCATTCATAAAAAGAGAAAAATAAAACCAAAACACATAGTATAGTATCTGGCACATAGTAAATATTATTTAATTATAATTATTGTTCTTATTAGGTGGATCATAATATTACAGGCATATCTAAGAGATATTGAAGTTTCAGTTTCAGACCATTCCAATAATGCAAATATCACAGTAAAGTGAGTTACTTGATTTTTTTGTTTTGTTTGTCAGTGCATATGAAAGTTATGTATTTAATATATTTTGATCTCTTAAGTGTAAAATAGTATCATTCTTTAAAATGTATATACTTAATTTAAAATACATTTTATTTCTAAAAAATTTTACGCATACATAATCTGAGCTTTCAATGAATTACATCCTTTTCCTGGTTTTGACATATCAGTGTAGTGATTACTTGAAGATTGGAGTGGCTGTGGCATTTTCTTAAAGACAGACAACAGTGAAATTTGTCCCATCTATTGACTCTTTCTTTCTTTCACTTATACACTTAAGACACCATTGTAGGTTATTAATTGGTCTAATTTTGGTACCTCGGGGAACAAGGAAGTCCCAGGAAAGGGAGACAGACAGGGGAGACAGGTGTAACAGTCAGAACACAAAGATTTATTGTTTGACATCTTTTATGAATATGGTTAATGATGCCCAAAAACAATCACAATGGTCATATCAAAGATCACTGATTATAGATAGCCATAATAGATATGATAGCTATTAAAAATTTGAAATTTTGTGAGAATTTTCAAAATGTGACACAGAGAAACCATATGAGCATGATCCATTGCAAAAATGGTGTGAAAGAATTGCTTTATATAAAGTTGCTACAAACTTTCAATTTGTAAAAATAAAACAAAGAACTTCAATATTTGCAAAGAGCAATAAAGTGAACTGAAATACCATTAAGTATGTCAATATCTCAATTTTATAGTTAAGGAAACAGAAGCAGGCAAAGGTTTAATGGCTGGTCTATGGTCACACAGTCAATAAATACTTATGTCCTAGATTGAACTCAGGTTCTTAGAATTCAAAGCCCAGTGCTTATCCACTGTATTTATGTCCTTCTAGAAGTTTCATGTTAGTGGAAAATCAGTGTTAAAATGCAAATATTACCCAAGATGGTTAATTCATGCATCTATTAGCATAAAAATAAATGGAATCTACATGGAATGATATGACACATAGCTATTCTTAAAGAGCAAAGCACAGAACAGTAAAAATAGGGGAATGAGAACAGTGAATCTAAGCAACTCAATAGTGGCATGCAAACCTTGAACACCTTTGTTAAGGGGTAGAAGGTTAGAAACAGTAAAAAATGAACAAAAAACAAAAAAAATTCAAATTCAAGGATGAAACACAAAATTTATGCACTTCATATTAAAATAGCCTGTTATTAAGAAATAATAACAATAAAATCTGGAAACAAAGAATATAGGTTCAAATCTTGACTCTGATATTTGCTAGCTATGACATTATTATTGATATGGTCACATTAGCTGGTCGAACGTTAGATGCCTCATCTGTAAAGTGAATTAGTTATACAGAATTAAATATATTATATATTTTGCTTTTTTTACCTAGTTTCAGGGTATTTTGTTGTTCAGTCATTTTCAGTCTTTTCTAACTCTTCATGACCCCATCTTGTTTATTGGCAGAGATACTACAGAAATCTTTGACATTTCCTTCTTCATTTCATTTTAGAGATAAGGAAATGAGGCAAAAAAAAAGAATCAAGAGATTTTCCAAGGGTTATATAGTATGTATGTAACTGAGGCCAGATTTGAATTCAGGAAGTTAAGTATTCCTGAGATCATCTCTATCCACTGTACCACTTAGTTACTTAGTTTCAGTGAACAGCCTCACAAAAAATGAAGGAGAAAATATTCAGTGAATATCAAAGTCTACTGCTTTAGTTTATAAAAAAACATGGATGATTTGGCTATTCAGTTTTGGCACACATTTACATTCTTCTCAGAGTACACATCCCTTATCATGGCAGTGCAGATGCCTCAGAGATTCTAGACAATGTTTTAGTTTCTTTGCTAAAAAACAGGAGAATTCTTTTTCGATGCCATAAACCCACAATGCTTAGAACAGTGTGTTTTATTGTGATTCCCTATTTGGTTGGGATAATTGAGCAGGTTAAACAATGTGTAAAAACTACTGATCCTATTCCTCCCTTGAATATGGGAATTGAGGGTAGGAATTGATATCCCCAAAAATAACAGAGGGGAGAAGGACTGCTTTGTTCTTTCAGAGTCTCAAATTTAAAGAAAATAAGTCAAGAAATAAGATGATACAGAGGTTGAGCTATGGTGAGGGAAAGCTTTTGATCCTGAGTATTCTGCTTCTTTCAGAAGACAACCTGAAAGAAGAGAAAGGAGTGAAGTGGTCTCCTATAAGTTTGGTTAAACATTTGGCAGTGACTTCTTTTTTTAAAGATGTTATTTTATTTTCCAATCATATGTTATGAAAGTTTTTCAACATTCTTCCACTTCCATATTTATATTACACATTTTTCTATCACTCTCCATTATTACTGCCCTCCCCTCAGTGGCAATCAGTCTAAGTTTTTCATGTTCATTTGTGTTGAACATGTTTACATATTAGTCATTTTGTGTATAACTAAGGGAAAAGAAAGAAAACCATGAAATAAGAAGGAAAAACACAAGATAAGATTTTTTTTAAGTGACCATAGTATCCATTCAGATTCTGTGGTTTTGTTCCCCTTTCTCTGCCCTCTTGATGTAGATGACATTGTCCATAAAAGATCTCCCAGGGTTGTTCTAAATTTCAGAACTGCTTAGAGGAGCTGCATATATCTTAGTGGAACAACTCATGTTGTTAATAATGTGTACATAGTTCTGCTCCCATTGCTCAGTACCAGTTTCTGTAATTCATTCTATGCTTCTCTAAATTCTGACCATTTATGGTTTCTCAAAGAACAATAGTACTCCATAATATTCATATACTATAACTTGTCCAGTCATTTCCCAATTGATGGACATATCTTCAGTTTCTAATTTATTGTCACTATAAAAAAGTTGCCATAAATATTTTTGAACTAGTGGGATGTTGCCCATTTTTACAATTTCTTTTCTTATGATATAGGGCTTGTATTGGTATTGCTAGGTTACATTGTATGATCATTTTTATTGCTTTTGGTGCATAGTACCATATTGTACTCCAGAATGGTTGGATTAGTTCACAACTCTACTAACAGTACATTGATTTCCCAGTATTCTCATAATCTCTCAAAAATTAATCATTTTCCCTTTTGTCATCTTAGTTAAACTGATAGCTAGGAGGTGCTACTTGATAGTTATTTTAATTTGCATTTCTATAATCAATAATGATTTGGAGCATTTTTCATATGATTACATATAGCTTTAATTTCTTCATTTCAGAACTGCGTGTTCATATCCTTTGACCCTTTATCAGTAAGGGAATGACTTATAACCTTATAAATTTTGTTCAATTCTCTATATATTTTAGAAAGGAGACCTTTATCAGAACCCTTAGATGTGAACATTTTCTCCTAACTTTATGTTTTCCTTCTAACCTTGACTGCATTGATTTTATTTTTAATTTATATAGTCAAAATTATGAATTTTGTAATTTAGAAAATGCTCTATTTCTTGTTTGATCATAAATTTCTCCTCTTTCCATAGATCTGACAGAGTATTTCTGGATTTGTTAATTAATCTATAGTACAACCCTTTATGTCTTAATTCTTATTCTGGAATAGGGTATGAGATGTGGATCTATGTCTAGTTTTTGCTACAATATTTTTCAGATTTCTCAGCAGTTTTTGTTGACTAGTTCTTATCCCAGAAGCTAATATCTTTAAGTTTTTGACAGTGACTTCTAACAGAGTAAAATAAACCACAAACATTTATTTCGCAATGTATTGGAGATGCTATAAGGGAAAGGCAAACTGTTATTAAGAATATAATGCTAGAATTGGAGTTAAAGTCTGTATTCCCAATGTCTTCTGACATTATCTAAATATATAGCAATGGACAGGTGATTTAAGCTCTCATAGTCTCAGTTCAGTCCTCCACCAAAATTGGGTATTGTTACTTACACAATCTCTGGGTGTGGTGGTAAGACAATTGTGAAATATAAATTTCAGTCCTTGTCAGTGTAAGTTAATATATTTGCCCTCCTGGTGCATAAAATCTAATTCTAATTATTAAACCACTAAATGATAAGTAATTACTATATTGCACTATGTAGAGTTAGGGAAATCAGAGAGCAAAAGAATGAGACAGGATCTAAAGAAAAAGTAATGTGTAAGAAATAATTAAAACTATTTTACTTTTGGATGATTCATTATAGTTTGCATAGGGTTTTGAAATATATCATCCCTTTTAATCCCCCCAAAACATGATCTGTCAAAGACGGAAGAAGTAATTATCCTAATTTTCCAAATATAAATTTGACTTAGGAATTTAAGAGTTAAATGATTTGCTCAAATTTATGCAGGTAGGAAGTTAAAAAGCTGAGGCTTCAATACAGAAATTTGACTTCTAGTTAATATACCAAACTATCTGCCATGGAATTAGATATAGATACAGGTATAGATTTAGATATAGATATAAACGATAGATAAATAGAAAGGAAGAAAGGAAGATAGATAGAAAGAAAGATATAGTTTTTCTCTTTATTTACTTGCTAAATTGGGATTACAGACTAAGAATTTTAGGACCCAGAATGAGATCATTGATTCTGGGAAGGGAAAAAAGAGGTTGTCAAGGAAATCTTCAAGAAATAAATAATAATAACTAATATTTATCTAGCCCTTATTTGCTAGCCAAAATACTAATCCTCCTCACAACCATAGAAGGTAGATACTCTTATTATTCCCATTTTATAGATGAGGGAACAAACAGAAATTAAGGCACTTTCTCAGTGTAACAAAGCTAGCAAGTATCTAAGGAAAGATTTGAACTAAGGACTTTTATGCCTAGCACTTTATCCACTCTACATATTTGAAGTCAATTGACTACAAATCCCATGTACTCTGAAATTCAAGTTTCCTAAGGTGCATTCCAGATTCTTCAAAATTCATGAGGGAACTGAGGCTGCACACCTTTCATTTTAAACAGTAAGAATTTAAGGAGAAGCCAAGGACTAAATCCTTTTCCCAAGCTACATGACCTTAGTGGAAAAGGCCCCTTGCAAAATTATCTTTCACCAGATACCATGGGTAAAGGCCTTGCCACAATCCCCCCAAAGCAAAGGAGGCAAAAATTTCTTTCCCTCTGGTTACTTTCTCTTTCTTGTTGCTCTCTCCGTGTATTAGGTTTTGTTGAATTTTTTTTGGTTTTTATTTATTTGTTTCTTTTTTCTCTTCTTCATATTACCAGAGCTTAGGAGAGTGTCAGAAACAGTAAATGCTTAACAAATATTTGTTTAAGAAGATGGAGTCTTGAGGAAACTAAATGCAGGGATTCTTCTGAGTGCTCTGCAAAACCCCTCAAAATACCTTTAAATAATTACTCTAAACAAATTCTAGCACCCACAAAAAAGATGAATTGAAAAAACTTTCTAGTTAGTTCAAGATAACTTAGAAGATGATCAGGAAGGGTCTGTTGCATGAGGATCTAGTACAGACCATAAAGGTGTAGACCCAGACCCAGAAACCAGAAGCAAGTTTTGGGTTTCTCTAAGTCAACAGTAGCACGTGTTTCCAGAGCTTTCAACTCACATATGGTTAGGGGGAGTCAAGCAATTTATGAGAAGGATAAGGAGCCTCTTTGTTAATACTGTGGTAGATCTCTGTTGTTTTCCCCAAATTTAAATCTTGGTTAAAGGAGCAGTAGCATACCACAACTTCCAACTATAGGAATTTGGGAATCCTCCTCATAGTTCCAAGCAGAACAGATAACTTGTAGTTAATAACAGACAAGAGCACAGGCCAGGAAGGAGTAAACACCTCTACTTAGATTGTGTCATCTTGGAAGACCTGAAAACTTAGAGGTACCTATATGTATATTTCACAATAGTTGCAAAAAATCGAGACAGTACACTCCCCATCCTGGTAGTAGAACTCTACTTTAAAAAAGACTTAAAAGTCAAGTAATAATATGTTAAAACGAGTAAATAACAGAAAAAAAATTCTGATAGAAAGTTACTATTGTGACAAGGAAGATCAAAACACATACTCAGGAGAAGATACAAAGTCACAACTTCTATATCCAAAGTCTCCAAGAAAAATATGAATTGGTCTCAGAACATGGAAGATCTCAAAAAAGGATTTTGAAAAATCAAGACAGAGAGGCAGAGTAAAAAATGGGGAGAGAAACGAGAGTGGCACAAGAAAAATCATAAAAAAATCAATTGTTTGGTAAAGGAGACACACACAATACCAATGGAAATACCACCTTGAAAAACAGACAAGGTCAAATAGCAAAAGAGATACAAATTAGAAGTGAAATGCTTTAAAAAAGAGTAATTGGCCAAATTTTCCATTTACTTTTCCAGGAGGCATAAAAGCTTACTGAATAAAATAATTCCTTAAAAATTAGAATTTAACATAGAGAAGCTAATGCTTTTAGGAGAAATCAAGAAATAAAAAAAAACAAAAGAAAGAAAAAATAGAAAATTATGTGAAGTATATCATTGGAAAAACAACTGACCTTGAGTTCCAGGGGAGATCATTTAAAAATTATAAGACTACCTGCCAGTTATGACTAAAATAAAAAAGAGCCATCATCTTTCAAGAAACTATCAAGGAAAACTAACCTGATATTCTAGAACCAGAGGGTAAAATAGAAATTGAAAGAATTCACTCACCACTTCACAAAAGAGATCCCCAAATGAAAATTCCAAGAAATATTGTATCCAAATTACAAAACTACCAGATCAAGGAGGAAATATTTCAAGTAACCAGGAAGAAATAATTCAAGTAACATATAGTCACAGTCAATATAGCACAAGATCTGGCAACTTCTACATAAAAGGATTAGAGAGCTTGGAATATGATAATCTGTAAGCAAAGGAACCAGGATTACCCAAGAAATTTAGCATGTCTTCTGTGGGGGTGGGGGGTAGGGAGGGAGAAATGGTCATTCAATGAAATAGAAATTTTTTTAAACTTTATTGATAAAAAAGAGTTGAATGGAAAATTTGACTTCAAATACAAAACTCAAGAGAAGTATTAAAAGAACAATCAAAAGGGAAATCATAAGGAAATTGATAAGGTTAAACTGTTTACATTCCTACATCAGAAAATGATATTGGTAACTCATGAACTTTCTTCTTATTAGGCACTTAGAAGGAATATATTTGGACAGAGTGCACAGATCTGAGTGGATGATATCTAAAAAAAATGAAATTAATGTGTAAGGCAGGAATGTATTTGAAGAAAGTGAAAGAATCTAAAGTAAATTATCTCCCATTAAAAAAAGATGAGAAAAAAATGGTTACCAGAGGAGAGAAAGAAGGAGGAAGAGAGTTGAGTAAGTGAAGCTTAACTCTCATCAGAATTGACTCAAAAGAGGGAATAACTCGCTCAATTTGGTATAGAAATCTACTTTACTCTGCAGTAAAAATAGGAGGGAAAGAGGATGGGGGTGATAGAAAATAGGGAAGATTAGGGGAGAGGTAGTCAGAAGTAAAACACTTTTGAGAAGGGATAGGACGAAAGGAAAGAGAGCTAGAGAAGAGAAAATATAGAATCAGTGGGGGATATAGGATGAAGAAAACTACAGGTAGCAATAATATTGGTGAAAAAAATTTTTGGAGCAATTGTTTCTGAAAAGAACTCATTTCTCAAATAGAGAACAGAGTCAAATTTATAAAAAAAAATTTTGCCAAAAGAAAAATCATCAAGAGACATGAAGTTTTCTGATGTAGGAATCATAGCTATCCATAGCTATATGAAAAAAAAGATTGAATTTACTATTGATTGAAGACATTTAAATTGAAACAATTTAAAGGTACAGTCTTATACCTACTGTATTGCCTAATAGTATAGAAAAAGAAAGTGTCAAAAGGGATATGGGAAAATGAGACATTAAGGCACTGTTGGTGGAGTTGAGAACTGATTCAACTATTCCATAGAGCAACTTGAATCTATGCAAAAACATCTATAAAACAATGCATAAACTTTACCTAACAATACTACAACCAGACCTATATCCCAAAAGAAATAGAAAATAAAAAATAAAAATTACCTGTATGCCCAAAAATTATTTATAGCAGTTCTCTTCTAGTAGAAATGAATTGTAAATTGTGGGGAAGCCCATCAACTAGAGGATGAAAAAATTATGGTTATGATTAAGTTAGAATATTTTTCTATGTTATGTTAAATATTATAACTTTAAGGAATAAAAATATTATTTATATAGTAAAACTATGCAGCTTTAATACTTTGATTTTAAAAAATGATGAGCAGGATGCTCTCCTAAAAACATGGAAAGGTAGCTGATACAAAGTGTACAAAGTAATAGCAGTATTGTATGACTTAGTTTTCCTCAGCAATACAATGATCCAAGGCAACTCCGAAGGACTAATGATGAAAAATGCTATCCCCTCCAAGAGAAAGAATTGATGGTGTTCAAATAAAAATTGAAGTATAATTTACTTTATTTTTCTTGAATTTTTTTCTATTTTCTTTTACAATATGACTAATATGGAAATGATTTGCCTGACTATACATGCACAGCTTATATTAAATTGCTTGCTTTGTTAATGGGAGTTAGGAGAGTAGGGATGAAGGAAGGGACAGAATTTGGCATAGGGGATAAAGTGCCATGCCTGGAGCCAGGAAAAGTCATCTTTCTTAGAAAAATCTCAATTTTGAAATTTCCTAGTTGTGTGATCCTAGGGAAGTCACTTAATCCTGTTTGTCTCAGTTCCTCATAGGTAAAAAAATAGACATTGAAATTTTATTATATGTAGCTGGAGGAATATAAGATTAAATAAACAAACAATGAAATAGATGAATAGGCAAGTAAATAAATAAATTTGAATATTAGTTTACTGACTGAAGGCATGAAAACAGAAGATAAGATTGCATGGCTAATAGAATATAATGAAATTAGTTTTTCCAATGTATTTGAAAAGTAGCAAAAAAGTCTCTTTTCCTTACTCCCTTTACCAATTTAGCTAGAATGATTAATTTCCTTCTGAAATTCATTATGACAATTACAATAAATGTTTTGAAATTAATTAGGCAATAATCAATGACCAAATATTCTGACTTTACTGTTGAGGATACTCAATAAACTATGTGCGTTCAAGAACTATTTGACTATATTTCACATACTGACTCATCCATATTTTCACATTATATCAATCTATGCTAGAAAAATTTTATATCATAATTTACAGACTACTTGAAATATTTTTGTTGAAATTTGGGGGAAAAGTGTCTCTACTTGCAAAGTGTTAACAAATGCAAGCAATTAATAAAAGTTTAATTTATCTGTGATAGAACTGAATGTCTCAATTTTTGTGAATAATTAGTGTTAGAAGTAAATACATAATTAGAAAAATCACACTTAGAAGTTGTCTATGTGAGATGAACTAATTGTGTCCAGCTATCAAGAGAAACTGGCATTTTTTACAGGGTGAATTCTTAATAATAGAGCCTTATCTTAGTGACTTTAACATTTCAAGAACCTTTTATGAGAATTTGTTCATCTGAATCATAATCAGACAATATAAAGAATATACAGTGTAAATGATTGGAATAATTCTACTCCTTAATGATATTAAATATCTTTAGTTCTATCATTTTTCAGTCATGTTTGACTTTTCATGACCTCTTTTTATCTTTTCTTGGCAAAGATACTACAGTGTTTTGCCATTTCCTTCTCCAGTTCATTTTACAAATGAGGAAACTGAGACAAACAGAGTTAAGTGACTTCCCCAAGGTCACACAGCCAGGGAATTTGTAAATTTATATTTGTCTAAAAAAGATGACTTTTCCTGGTTCCAGGCATGGCACTTTAACCCCTGGGCCACCTAATTGCCCTATGTGTGGATTATCCTACCATGATAACAAGATAACAATTTAGAGCTGAATTGGATTGTAGCAATAATTTAGTTCAATCTCTTATTTCCTAATTTTACATTTGAGGAAACTGAGTTCCACACAGTTTAATTGACTTTCCCATAATCATATAAATAGTGAGAAAAAGAAAGGAAACAGGGGAAAAGAGAGAATTGATCAAGGTTTCATGCTGTAGGGCTTAGGCCATTTGCTTAGTGTTAGAGATATAAATAAAAGCAAGCTAGTCAATTCCTGCCTCAAGAGGTTTATATATTAATAGACATATTATGAGGAAGAAGAGGTATAAAAGAGAGCTAGAGAGAAGGAAAGAAGCATGCCAACCACAAAAATTACAGATGCTGCCAAGAAATGACATGGAGGTCTAGATCCAGGCAGTCAAACATCCACCTATCAGAGCCCAAGATGATTCTAGATTAGTATTGGAATGGGAATGGGGAAATAAGATGATGATCTTGGCCCAAGCATAGATTTGGAATGGAAAATGGAAATAGATAATTGCTTATAATTTATGATTAACAGGAGGAAAAAATATTTACTTGAATCCAATAAATTCCTTGCCATTGACCTTTCACTCAATTTCATCACCTATAACCTGAATCATAGTAATTATTTCCTATTTGCTGTATGGTCTTTTCCCTTTCCAGTCAGTCATTTCCTATCTGCCATTTTGATATTCCTAAAGTGCAGGCCTAACAGTATTACTTTCCTGTTAAAGAAGTTTAACTGCTTCTATATGGTCAATAGGATAAAATACAAATGTCTTTGTTCATTGTTTAAAGCCCTTCACAAACTGGCACCGACTTCTACTGAGTCTGGTTTTGCATTATATCACTCCCTCCCTGACAAAATAACCTATGTTTCAGCCATACTGCTCTTCTGGCTGTTCTAGCACATTCATTTGATCTCCTAACCATTGCCCAGACTATGTTCTGGCTAATAATCTCGCTCCTTACTCTGACTCAGAAAATCCCTACCTTCTTTCAAAGGATACCTTAAATGCCATTTCATGAAACAAAAATCCTGATTTCTCAACTTTTCTCCTATCTACCACTAGCTACCCTAGTTACACTCTAAAAATTATTTCTTAATTTTCTAATGTGTCCATGTTGCACATATACATACATGTAAATTTTCCCCTCTCTGGGGAAATATAAGAACCTTTATATATTCTTTCATTTTTGTATTTGTTTCCTGGTACCTAGGCAAAAGTAAGCTATTTATGATGTAGTCAGTTAATGCTAGTTGATTTGAACTGAATTGACAGAATAATTGACAGATTAAGCTGAGACTAAGAGTTCTTTCTCTCCAAATCTTCCTCACCTGAAAATCTGCCATGATAATGATTTTAGGAAATAGATATTTCCTAAATATGCACAGATACCAAGAGGTCCCATCATTATGTATGTAGGTATGTGTGTGTCATTGTATGTGTGTGTACATATGAAGATATATTTTATTTCACAAGTGTTTATGTTCATTTTATATATGTTACATATTTGAATATGTTCAAATATGAAATAAAACTCGTTGCCATTGAAAAACTAAGGTTCAGAGAACTGGAATGGTCTGAAATAGCAGTACTGTCAAAAGAACACTAGATATTGGCAATAGACCAGAATTTACATTATAACATATAACTCTCGTCAAGTCACTGAACTTTACTTGGTTGAATTTCATCTATAACATGAGGATGAAACTTCGTGTTTTCTGACATCACTTGAAATCAAGAATAAGAAAGGAAAATTTTTCTTAAAATCTAGGGAAGTTTAGTGAGCTGTCCTGACACTTAGTTCCCTTGTCACCTCCATCCAAAAACCCCCAAAATCAACCCAAATCCACTTGAAAACTTTTTATTTTGTTAGATACCAAAGTATTTCCATCTGTTTTGAAACATGTATCACAACATGACTCATCCACACATTATGTGAATTATTGTAAGTCATTCTTCTGCTAATAACTGTTTGACATATGCTACATTGAGGAGGTAGAACTATTGACTAAGGTTGGGAGCGAAAGCACTATAGAAAGCTAAGTAATTTTGAAGCAAAAGCATGATAGGGAAATAGATGTTTATAATACTTAAATGAAAGTAAGATCATAGATCTAAAGCTGGATGGAATTTCATAGTTTCCCAAAACCATGTTATTTTTAAGTTCTAGCAGCAGAAATTGAGTCCAGGTCTTTCTTCAGAGCCAAACTCACACTTGCCCCCCACCACTATCTATCCTTTCTAACTGTTGTTCATATTTAGTCCTAGAAGAGGAGCAATAATATCAGGGAAGTGATATCTGGATTTGCAGGTGAACTAGATTTAAAGAATTGTGAAAAATTATTGACCTCATTCTCCTCCTGATTCAACAGAGTCCAGTGCCAAAAAAATCATAAGTCAAGACAAGTGATGATAGCCAGCTGGGTGATTCAATAGATAGAGGGCTGGAGTCAGGAAGCTTCATCTTCCTGAGCTCATATGTGATTTCAGAAATTTACTAGCTCTGCAAAGCTTGGCAAGTCATTTAACTCTGTTTACCTCATTTTCTTCATTTGTAAAATGAACTAGTGATGGAAATGGCAGATTGTTCCACTATCTTTGTCAAGAAAACACCAAATGAGGCCATAAAGAATTGAATACAACTGAAAATTACTGAAAACCAAAAGCAATTAACAGTTCCTTGAACACAGTATACTTAATAGTTGTTTGTTGATCAATTTATTGATTTGTTCACATAATCACACTAGTATATTGTGTTAGAAAGTATTACCCTAGTCTCTACTAATGCTTTTCTAACCCAATGAAAAGTAAGCTTTTTTGTTTGTTTGCTTTGGGGTTTTTTTTGTTTGTTTTAGCAGAAAATATACTTGGTGGTAAATTTTACCAGGGGAAAGAATGGTTTCAAGATATTGCCTATCTACTGTGGCATATCCCACAAAGAGGAAGTATTTCCCTGGGGTCTTAGGAAATCATAAAGACACTGGAACTCAAGTATGAATAGTGATATGATATGATATGGAAAGATGCCAAAGACCAATACTCCTGGGAAAAGGTAAAAGAAAACTTGTTTCTCCTCCCTACTATACAAAAAGGTCCCCTGCTTCTAGGACCTAAAACAAAGTATAGCATTACAATTTAAATCTTATATTATCACTATATTTAGTTTAGTTTGTTTGTATGCTTTAGCTTGGTAACTTGAATTTAAATTGTTAATTTATTCCATTTCTTTTTTTAAAAAATTCACTAAATTAGTAAAACATGTATTAAATGTCTACTATGTCACTACTATTGTTCTAGATATTGTGAATAGAGAAAATTACACAAAGTCTTATTTTTCCAGGTTTTTCATTATTTTTAATACAATTTTTTATTTTTCTTTAATTTATTACACATTACTAAAATATTCTTCTTTGAGTAAACAATATCCCCTCTCCCCACAAAAGTATAAAACCTCATGAGAAATAAAGTAAAAGAAAGAGAAAAAATGTTTTGCAGTCTGTGTTCTGATACCATCAGCTCTGTCTCAGGTGGATCACTTTCTTTATCATAAGACCACCATAGTAGTTTCTTCCATATTTTTCTACAGTTGCTGTTGCTGTTTGTAATTCCCTTCATCTATTATATTTTCTCTCTCCTTTCACTCTATCCTTCTTCAAAAATGTGCTGTGGGGTAACTGAGTGGTTCAGGGGACACAGCACCAGCCCTGGTCCAGGAGGACCCAAGCCTACATCCCACCCCAGAGACCCATCAACCATACAGCTCTGTGGCCTGGATAGACCACCCAATCCCAGTATCTTGCAAAAAGTAAAACAGGAAATGTGTCATAACTGAGTACCCTCTCCTATGTTCTAGCCTCTCTTCTATCACCCACATGCCCCCTTCCCCTCCCCCCATCCTCCTCTCCTTTTTCTTCTAGATATCTGTAAACTATTGAGTGTGTATGCTGTTTCCTCTCTGAGGAACATTTCCAATAAGAATGAAAGCTCCCTCATTCCCCTTCGCCTTCCCCAACTTCCATACCATTGGAAAAGCTGCATGAAATGTCTTTTATATGAAATATCTTATCCTATTCTGTCTCTCTTTCATCTTACTCCCAGTACATTTACCTTTCACCTGTTGACTCCATTTTTACAATATATTATAATCTTCAAATTCAGCTCTCTTCTGTGCCTCATCTATGAAAGCTCCTTCTACCTGCTCTATTAAATGATAAGGTTCATGAGTCTAATCAGTATCTTCTTTCCATGTAGGAATACACACACTTCATCATCATTAAGTCCCTCATAATTTACCTTTCTTGTCCACACTCTCCATGTTTCACCTGAGTCCTGTACTTGAAGATCCAACTTTCTGTTCAGCTCTGGTCATTTCAACAGGAACATTTGAAAGCCCCGTTTCATTGAAAATCCATCTTTTCCCCTGGAAGAGATTGTTCAGTTTTGCTGGGTAGTTGATTCTCAGATGCATTCCAAGCTCTTTTGCCTTCCAGAATATTATCTTCCAAGTCCTACGAGCCTTTAATATAGTTGCTGCTAAATCCTGGGTGATCCTGACTGCAGTTCCATGATATTTGAATTGTGTCCTTCTGGCTGATTGTAATATTTTCTCTTTGACTTAGGAGTTCTGGTACTTGGCAATAATATGCCCTGGGGTTGGTTTTTGGGAACTCATTCCAGAGGAGATCAGTGGATTCTCTCAATTTGTATTTTTACCCTCTGCTTCTAGGATATTAGGGCATTTTTCCTGTAGAAATTCTTTAAAAATGAGGTCAAGTCGCTTTTCCTGA
Source organism: Macrotis lagotis (assembly GCF_037893015.1). Taxonomy (NCBI): domain Eukaryota; kingdom Metazoa; phylum Chordata; class Mammalia; order Peramelemorphia; family Peramelidae; genus Macrotis; species Macrotis lagotis. The sequence continues at coordinate 360,011,742 of NC_133666.1, read as the reverse complement.
TCATGACTTCCAGATACTCCACTAATTTTTAAATAATTTTTTCCTGGATCTGTTTTCCAGTTCAGTTGTTTTTTTCAATGAGATATTTCACATTTTATTATAATTTTTCATTCTTTTGGTGTTGAAATATTGTGTCTTGATTTCTCACAAAGTTACCAGCTTAATTTAGTTCATTCTGAATCTGAAGGATTTGTTTTCATCAGAGAGCTTTCTAATCTCCTTTTCCATTTGGCTAATTCTGCTTTTTAAGTCATTCTTCTCCTCAATAACTTTTTGAACTGTTTTATCCATTTGACCTAAGCTGGTTTTGAACATGTAATTTTCTTCAGCATTTTTTGGATCTCCTTGACTAAACTGCTGTCTTTGTTTTCATGTTTTCCTTGCATCTTTCCCACGTCTTTCCCCAATTTTTCTTCTCCCTCCCTTACTTGATTTTCAAAATCTTTTTTGAGCTCTGTCATAGCTTGAGTCCAACTTCTATATTTCTTGGAGTCTTTAGATGTAGAAACTTGGACTTTCTCATCTTCAGATTGAGTAGTTTGGTCCTCCATGGGACCAAAGTAATTGTCTATGGTCAGGTTCCTTTTTTTTTCTGTTTACTCATTTCCCCAGCCTGTGCCTGGTTTTGGGGTGCTTCCTGAACTTTTGAGTATTATTGGAACACCCACCCTACCCTCTTGCAAGGACCTCAGTGTGTGATGCTCTGACTGCTCTCCTGGTCTGTGAATGACCAGAAGCTCACCCCTCTGCCCCAGGGCTGTGAGGAGGGTCCCTGCTCTATGGCGGCAGTGGGGGTTGTTGACTGTGACCAGTATCTGAATGTGGCCAAAGTCCCAGAGTCCTGTTCCAGGAACAGAGGAGTGAACTCTCCCTCCACTCTCTTCCCTGGAGGCTCCTTGCTGAGTGGCTCCATTGGCCTATTTCCATTTCCTGAGATCAGGGCTACTGTGGCCATGATGAGGGCCTGGGTTTTGCACTTGCTCTGGCAGAGCTCTTCCCTGGTGATCTTCCAATGGGGTAACTGCTTCTGCTGCCAGGCACCCTGGGGCTGTTCCCAGGAGGCTGAAGTTCTTTCATTCCTCTGTGGTACCTCTCCTCCAACCCCATGGAACAGAGTTTTCCCATTATTTTCCAGGTTACTATGGGCTGGAGAATTGCCTCACTGGATCCTTCTCTGGGTTCTCTCTCTTGAAAATTTAAAGTCATAATTTTAAGGTTTTCAAAGTATTTTGGAGAGAGCACTTAAGAGAACCTCTTCTCCTGCCACCATCTTTGCTCTGCCCCACCAAAACTTATTTTCCTAAGGAACTTGCATTCTCATAGGCAACAAAATAATCACAAACTAATTTTTTAGGGATGGGCTTGTACTTGGACAGGAATGACCCTATATAGCATGTGGTGTTCAATCTCAATTTAGAAGGAAACTTGGGATTCTGAGAGATGGAAGTAAGAAGGGACTGCATTCAAGAAAGAGTGATGGAAGTAAGAAGGGATTGCATTCAAGAAAAGAGATGGCAGTAACAAGGGAATACATTAAAGAAAAGGAAAAAGAAGGATATATACACACAGACACACACACACACATGTATATATATATATATATATATATATATATATATATATATATATATATATATATATACTTCTCTTTCTCAGTTCTTTGGATACAGATAGTACCTTCTTCATATATCCTTTGTAGTTAATTGGGATATTTGTTCTTAAGACAATATTCTTTTACTGGATGCAGTATTTTATTGGTTCTGCTTATTTTGCTCTCTGTTATTTTGAGCAAACCTTTGCATGTTTTTCCTAAGATTTCCTAAGATTACATTTCTTTTAGCATTGTAGTATTCTATCACAATCATATACCACAACTTGTTCATGCATTCCCCAATTGTCAGCTATCCCTGCCATTTCCAATTCTTTACCACTACAGATAGAGTTGCTATATTTTACAACATATAAGTTAATTTTACCTAATTATCTTTGGAAATAGGCAAAGTAGTGATATTTCTGGGTCAATGGGTATACTTAGTTTAATAACTCTGGGCATAATTCCAGATTGGTTTTCAAAATGATTGAATCACTTCACAATTTCACTGTCAATGAATTAGCATCACAATTTTTCCAATTTCATTTCAACATTTATTGCTTTCCTTTTTGATCTTTTTAGGTAATGTAAAATGGTATCAAAATATTATTTTAATGTTCACTTCTCCATTTAATGATGATTTAGATCATTTTTCATATGATAATATATTACTTTGACTTTTTAAAATCAGAAAATATCCTATTCATTTCCTTTGACCATTTATCAATTGAGGAAAGAGTTGTAGTTTATAAATCTGATAAAATAAAGTACATATTTGAGATATGAGATTTTATCTGGGAAATTATCTAAACTTTTTCTCCAATTTTATGCTTTCTAGCTACAATTTTGTTTAATTTGTACAAAGGCATTTTAGTTTAATGTATATCTATTTTATACACCTAACTTTGCTATTTCCTGTTTAATGCATCAATTACTTGCCTATCCATAAGTGTAATTAAATAATATATTTCAAATTCTTCTAACTTCTTGTAATATATCGATATCATGTATCCATTTTGAACTTTTCTTGGCAAATGATGAGATATTGATCTTTGTCTTGTTTCAACCATACTGCTTTCCAGTATTCCCAACTAACAATTTTACCAATTAATGAATTCTTACCCCCACATCATAAATCTTTGCACTTGTCAAATACAAGGAAATTTCATTTATTAATTATCATAAATTCATTGAATTGGAATCAGAAAGACATAAGTTAAAATTCTGCCCCAAAACTGTAATAGTTGTTTTACCTTGAGAATGTCATTTAACCTCTTTGGCTCAGTTTCCTTAAAGATAGAAGTAAAAATAATAATAGCACCTATTTCAAAGAGTTGTTGTGAGGAACAGATAATCTAATAAATGCAAAGTACTTATAAACCTTAATATGAGCTTAACTGTATAAGTGAGATCTATCAAGACCACTGTTAGTTATGCAATCTTTGAGTGATTTGCTATTGCTCACTAGCGACCATGGATTGTTTAAATTAGGCATTCATATTCCCTTTTATTATTCCATGAGATTTTCAACTTGGGGAAGGTTTACAAATTCTAGGGAGACTCAGAGGATTAAAAAATTCTCCAACATTGATTTAAAATGACATATTTATGAATGTGCAAAGTGTAGGCCATTGGCATCTCAAATATGCAATTGATTTTTTTTTTTGAGAGTGGTACCTGCCAATTATAATCAACTATAGTCCTTCAGTCATATCTTTGTTCTTCCCCCTCCACTCCAGGTATATGTAAAAAAACAATTTTGTCATTCGTTTTAAAAAACTTAGAATTGCAAATCCCTCCCTTCCTCCCTTCCTAACCTCCCTCATTGAAAAAAAACCCAAACAATTAAATATAGGTGATACATGTGTAGTCATGCAAAATATTTGCTTAATAGTCATGTTGTGAAAAGAAAGAATCTCAAAGGCCAGTAAAATTGCCATATGAGTAAGAAAAGAAGAAATAATGAATTTTTGGCGGACTATATTAATATTCACCAATGCCTAATTGCTCCTTTAGATACACAGAATAATTCCACAGCAGATTCAGCTGTGCCACTATAATGTCTCATTAAATAAATTTTCCATTTGCCTCCATAGTCAATAAGGCCATACTTAGATGAACATGATATCTTCCTATCCTTTTATCCAATGAGGTAGCATTAGCTTACTGCCTTTGACTTTCATGGCCACATTTTTTTTTTTCAGTCTCTGATCTTCCACCAGAAAGGTCATATAACCCATGTAACCTATGTGATTCAAATATTGGTTCACATTTTGCCAGTACTGCCACTGACACTTTTAAAAAACATATACTGTCATTGCTGTTTGGTCCATTAGATTTGTCAGCATTGTAATTGATTTTACTGATTACATATTCCACCTTAAAGGCTACCCCTCTACATATCCTATGATCAAAATGCCTAGTACATGTTCATAATTGTTTCTAAGAGGACTAAATCTCATAATATTACCTGATGTTGTCTTCTGGTATATTGTCAGGCAGTAGACTTCATTAGTTCATGGAAAGAAGTTTTTAAAATCCAACTTTGTTGGATCCCCAATTTTCCCAAAATAGTTTGCATTAATTGTAAAGATAATATCTGCCCTATGTCACTGATAGCTAATTATGAAAATGTTGACGGTCTCTGACTCAGTGCTTCCTTAATGCCAGTCATGTCTGTTTTCAGATAAATTATCTTTAGTTCACTTGGAGCAAAGATAACTACTCCTCCCAAATCCTTTTGTTTTAATATTTCATTTTTCTTTTCCTTACAGTTTTGTGCTATCTTTAATTGTTTTCTTGTTCCACAGAAACCTCCCAATCAGTTTATGTCCCAGGACCATAACTTTTTTGAATCTGGTAGAATAACTGATTTTTGTTTATTCTCATTTTTCTTTTTTCTCTTTATTTATTTATTTATAGATTATGCTTCATAACTATTAGTATCTAGAACCAAGAAGGTCTCAAAAATCTGCTGATTGAAACAAAATAGGCTCTCCATTCTTATGGGACCATGAGGGAACTGAGGCATAGGATTATAATGTTGGGGGTTCCACATGTTTTTACTAAAACTTGGGCCCCAGAGAATTGATGACACTTCATCATATGCATCAAAATGCATCACCATTAAATGCAATAATACCATATTAACACAATACTCCTTAGATTATATCCAAGGCAAAAGTTATTAGTTTCTCCACCAAAAAGAATTATTATTTTTATGTATCTCTGTAGTTTTATCTGGTATACCAAATCATTTTAGTCATTCAGGTTCTCAATTTTGGGGTTATCTTTGATTCTTTGTTTACTCTTATGCTACACACCCAATCAATTCCCAAATTTTGTCATGTCTACATTCATGCCATCTCAAGAATATATTTAATTTTTTCATTTATCTCAGGCATTGCCCAGTTTCATGTGGTACCACCACAAGTGCCATTATAATAGCCTTCTAACTGAACTCTTCAATTTGAATTTATCATCTCTACAACTACTTAAAATCTGGAACAGACCATTTTCCTTCCCTACTCAGTAGTACTCTATTGACTCTAAAGCTGAATATTATTTGATCTCTAGCTCATTCTTTTTAAATTGATAGATTGTTTTATTATATGCATAACAGTGGGCATATAAAGTCAAAAAAATTACTAAACACTGGACTACGTTTTGAGAATACAAAAATAATCAAGAATTTTAAATTCTTAAGCATGGTTGTAAGTCAAAAAAAGGAAGCTGAAAATGGGGGAGGGTGGCATATTGAAATGAACGTTCTTGACATGAGAGGCTGTTGAGAATATTTAAGAAAGCAGGAGTATAATTTGGGGAGGAATAAAGACTTCTTTGGCTTGAACCTCTTCCATTAAATGGTATTTCTGGGAGAAATCAGTCTACCAGAGGGAGAATCCAAAATAAAACATAGAGTATTTCTATTGTATGATATCCAGGACTGAAGTCAACTTCCAGCTGAAGAAGTTTCTGGGACATTGTAGGAAAACTACATTGAAATGGAGGTCCTTGTTATGAGAGAATTATAGCCTGAGGAGTAATGAAGATAATTATACTTTATAAATAATTTTTGCACATATAAATAAATATGAATACATTAGGGTGTATATGCAACTATATCTTATTATTAGAAGTGCACAATAAAAGAAGATGTGACAACACATTTACAGGGAAACTACAAATCTACAAATAAGTATATAGAAAATATACAGATGTGTGTACATCATAGATTCTCACCAAGTTATATTTATGCTGAATATATTGATTAATTTATAATTTCTATAAAATAATTATTATTTATTACCCACAAATCTCCCATAGACAAAAGCATAACTTAAAAAGATGATTCTATCTAGGAACTTCTAAAATGAATTATATAAAAATATAATTTAAAACATATAAGATGAAGAAAGGCTTAATTATTTCATTCCTGATGCTGTTTACTCATATTATGAAATTTCCTCTCATCTTGACCTAGTTGTACTTCAAGAACATTTGCAATAAGGAGAAATCTTTTGCATCAGATAAAGGAAGCATTAGTAGAGCACAAGAACATTTGAATTATTCATGACATTAATTACTAGTCATTATATAAAAATAAACCAATCACATGTAATTGAATCCATTGTGTATGTATATGTCTGTTTATGTTTGTTAAACTCATCTTTGTAAATATTGTGACGTATTAAAAGTGTTTCTAAATTGGCTTTACACGTGAAATCCCAAGGCTTATTGGTATATTTTTACAAGTAAGTAGCTCCAAATAATATTAAGAATTTCTCTCCAAATAATTTTATGTACACTTAATCGTATGCAACACAGTTTTTAGTCTGCTACTTTCTCTTTCAAATACTTTTTGTTTAATTTCTGGTAGTGCAACTGCTGACTACTTAAGACAGATATAACTGCATTTTATGAACAGTTATAAAAGCTGTGTTGGACGAAACAAGAAAATGGAATTCTAATAAGTCTTAAAATGTCTTGTATTGAAAAATGATGGTATGATCATTGCTGGCAATGACTACCTTTGACTAAAAATCCTGTCTACATATCATTATGAGAAATATTTCATTCTGTAACCTATTAAATTTGAAAAGACTTTCTACCAACTGTATATTCCAAATTTTTTAAAGCTTTAAGTTTTAATTAAGAAACATGTAATAATGGATAAAAGATTAGTCTCCCAGAACTTGATTCAAGAAAGGGCTTGGTTCAAGATCAATCTCAGTCACATACAGGCTGTGTGACCTTGGGCAAGTTACTAAACCTAAAAATTCTAAGATTATAATTTGAAAAGAAGGTACAGGCATGCACTAATAAGAGATATTTCATAATCTGAGCATTCTCAATGTCAATAAAATTAAATGTCTTTATCTCTTTCACTAAATTTCAAAAAAGTGTTAATTTTTTGTTAATAATATCAAAATGTATTAAAAATCAGATATAAAAAGTCAATTAGATATATGATTTCATTGATAATGACATGCTTTCTCCTTATATTCACATTCTAGAAATTTGTCAGAGGTACCATCCCGCATACAGTAGACCTGTCTCCAGTTCTTATTCACTATATACATATGTATATATATATATATATATATATATATATATATATATATATATATATATATACACCTATAGAGGTTTTTAAGCTGTCTATATTCAATTATGTATTTGAAAAATCTCAAAAGAATTATAAACTCCTTTTTAAAAGGAAAGGGGGGGGGGAAGGAAATTTCTAGTCCACTGACTCATGCCATGGCATTTTAAAATGATTTCAAACATTGTATTGAAAGAACTCAAGAACTAGCAGGAACTACTACTATTGCAAAGTCCTGGAATAACAGGTGTCTTTATGGATGTATACTTGTCTTTTGTGTAGAGACAAACCTAGCCAAATTTAGAGAGGTTCATAACCAGATTTCCTTAAGAAAGTTTTAATTGTGAGTTAAAAATGATTCTTTCAAATTCTTTCAAATCAATTTCTGAGTTCTGCATTGGTTAAGGGAACAGTAACATTAACAAAATCATAGTTCCTTGAAATTATGACACAGCTAGATATGTAACCATTTGTATATTTTATGCATATATATGTGTGCATATATATTTGTGCTTATGTGTATAATCAAAATTATGGAAAATGCATATCCATTTCCACACACATAAAAAGTAAACTTTAATTTTACTCTTATCAGGATGAATAAAAACATATGATTATATTTGAATAAAAATTATCAGCAATGAAAATATAAAATGGAATCTAAATAATCTGACTTCTTTGGCATTGGGAAAGGTATGACTGTTTATAGAGGTTTTAAAACTTTTTTCTCCTTAATGTTTGATTTCATAATGTTAACTATAATCATCTCTATTTTGAAAAAATAAAAACAAGTAAAAAAAAACTCCTTTATCTTTTATATCTCCTAACAGAGGACCATTATACATTTAAATTTGAAGTGGATGTGGTGAAAACAGATTAAATTAGAAGTCAAAATGTGAGAATTTCAACCACTCAAAAGGATCACAAAGCTTAATTTCCCTTGACTTTTCCTATATAAATGATTAACATTTTTCATTCCATTTTCAAGAGAAGGAAGAAATTTATTATCTGAATTGATTTGTAAAATCCAGATAGTTTTATCCTTATTACTTCTGATTTAATGAAGAAAATCAAGCAACCCAATCAAATTTTTCTTTCTCCATGTAGAGTCAACCCTCACAGTATTTTTCCTCTCCACATATGTGTCTAACGCACTTTAGAAATGATACCATGCAGCTACTCCCTTTGCCATCTGTTTTGTTAATTGTAAATTTTCTTCTCTATCTTATATAGTTTTTGAGTATTTCATGATGCTGCTTTTCTTTTCTGATAGCAATTTGAATCTTTCAGGGTATTTTTTAAAGACATATGTAGAAGAGTTTCATGTTAACTCTCTCTCTCTCTCTCTCTCTATGTATATATATATATATATATATATATATATATATATATATATATATATATATATATGTAAACATACATATATATTTAATAGATTAGTATTTATCTATTCCCCAGGCAGTTAAAGGAAATAATGATGCATGAGGTTGTCATTTGTTTGTCTAAAGTCTTGCTTAATAAAAATTAGAAGATGTATGGGCCTAACTGTAATATTAGAGAGGCAGTGTATAGTAATGAATGAATTCAAGTATACAAGGCAGACTTTATACTTTGGGAGTTCTGGATTCAAGTACTGACTGGTATTTATCAGATTTGTGACCTTATGCAAATCACAGAATTTCTCTGAGATGCAGGCAATGCTTTAGGACTTACCTACTAACTCATAGTTAAAATTCATGTATGTCACAAGGAAATTCATCACAGTGATGAAATCCAAGATCATTTCCTATATTACAAGAGCAAATATGGATTCTCCCCCCAAACCAATAAAAATTAAAGCTATTGCAGTCTAATGTTTATAATCTTGTTTAAGATTCAGGCATTCTTTCTACTCTTCCCTAATTCTCTTCTTTATGGCTAACTCAAAATTTCTCTTTTCTTTTCAAACCATCAGCAGTACTACCTCTTCCCATTTTCCCTATTGAGACCTTGTCTTATATTGAGAGACATACAGAAAGGCAGAAAGAAATATAGAGACAGTGAGAGAGAGAGAGAGAGAGAGAGAGAGAGAGAGAGAGAGAGAGAGAGAGAGACAGAGACAGAGACAGAGACAGAGACAGAGACAGAGAGACAGAGAGAGTGGTGCAGTGGATAGAGCCTAGAGACTAGCCCTGGAGTCAGGAGTACCTGAATTGAAATCCAGCCTCAGACACTTAATAATTACGTACCTGTGTGGCTTTGGGCAAGCCACTTAACCCATTTGCCTTGCAAAAAAAATAGAGAGAGAGAGAGAGAGAGAGAGAGAGAGAGAGAGAGAGAGAGAGAGAGAGAATCAACTCACTGAGAACTCCCTCTTCCTTCATGCTTCTGTATTTGATAACTCCTTATCTCTTTCAGTCCTTTAGTTTGATTTTTCTACCATTTCCTCATTTCCTTTAGTGTCTGTGGAAGAGGTGACTTCTCTGTTTAATTACCTCTCACCATCATCCCCCCTGTAATCTTCAATAGTTTTCTATTTATTGTTTTATTTTCTTCTAACTAAAAAGATATCCATTCCCCTTAATAAAATTAAAAAAAAGCTAACTAGATCTCTCCGTCCATCTTCTCTGTTTTATTCAGCCAAATCCAAGAAATAGATATGCATTTCCTCTTCCTTTTCTTTCTTAATCCTCAACAAATTGGCTTCTGATATTATTAAGTTCAAATTAAATTGAAATTGCCATTACCAAAAGTCATCAGTGATCTTGAAATTTCCAAAACTATTGACTATTTTTCCACAATCATCCCTTTTGAGTTTTCTACAAATTTTGACACTGTCAAGCATCCTCTTCTTTTGGGTGTTGACCTTTTGGGGTTTTCATGACCCTATTCTCTCCTGGTTCTTCTTCCTCTCCTTTTTCTCTGATTCCCCATAGCTGTGGAGGTTCCTCCCAAAGCTTTGCCATAATCTATCTTCTCTTTCACATGGCGTAGATTACTATCTCTAGAAAGATCTCTACATCAAGTCCTACTCTCTCACTTGAACTCCCTTTGCTAACTTCTATTAGGAATTATAAATTGGACATCTAAATAATATTTCCAAGCTAAATATATCTAAATAGAAGTATAATATTTTTCACTTCAAATCCAACATTCTTATTACATTCATTGTTTTCAACATTCTCTTAAATCACTAGGTAGGTATATTAATATTATCTTCACTTCTTAATCTCATTCATCCCATATATATATAGATATACAATAAATTGCCCAAACATTTATATTTCTATTTCCACAATATATCTCATATACATTCCTTCCTTTCTACCCATAGAGTTACAACCTAGTTCTATCCTGACTTCTCACCTTGACTACTACAATAGACTTTCATTTCATTTTCCTGTCTGAAGTCTTTTCTCACCCAATTTATCTAGGAAAAAGTCACCAAATTAATGTTCTCAAAGAGCAAGTCAATTGTCACCCAACCAATCAACAAATTTCAGTTACTCCCTATTATCTTAAAGATTGACAAAAACCTGTATCCTTCAACTTTATCCCACAATTTCTGTTAATCAATGACCCATGTAGATACATTTTGAATTGAATAGCAATGAGAGGTATATATTTATAGATAGATACCAAATGTAAGTCTCTGAAGTTGTGGCTTAGTCCATTTAGATATATTGTGACACTGGAGATAAAATTAGCTTTATTCAGGAGGCATCAGTCAATCAATCAACCAATATTTATTCACCACATTCAATATTATAGTAGATGGATATGATTGTATTGTTATGAATACTGAATTAAATTATTTATATGCACTGTGTAGTAGGATTTTTTTAATGTTAATATTTTATTTTTCCAATTGCATGCTATGATTGTTTTTCCAACATTTACTCATATGCAAATTTATAAGTTAGACATTTTTCTATCACTCCCCCTTCCCTAACCTTCTCCCGGCAGCAAAAAGTCTGGTAAAAGTTGTAATGTACATCTGTGTTCAACACATTTACATATTGTCCATTTTGTGCAGGAAGATTTAGGGCTAAGGGAAAAGGAAAAAAAACCAAAGGAATAACATAAAAGAAGTTTTGACAAGGAAACATAGTATATGTTCAGATTCTGTGGGTGGTTTACCCCTCTGGATGTGAATGACACTGTCCATAACAGGTCTCACAATGTTCTACTCTCTGACAGGAGCTGTATCCATCATAATTGATTAACTCATAATATTGTTAATGTGTATGATGTTCTCTTGGTTCACTTGGCATCAGTTTATGCAATCTTTTCCATGCTTTTTTAGAAGGTATTTATAGCTTCTTATAGACATTATTTTTAATCTTTCTTATCCCTCTGAGTCTTTATTTTTGTTTAAAAAAGGAAAAAATAATATCAATTTTGTTTCTTAAGAGCGTCCAAGTAAACACAGTAATAGAGAAAGATACCACAACTATCTTTATTCAAAGCAAGGATTGTGTTTAACATATCCTGTCCTTTCTCCCTCTATATATGTTCCACTGAATTACCAATTAAAAGAGCCAAAGACTAACATCTTATCCTCCAAGAATTTCTTCCCTAACCAGGCTCTAACTAGTGTCCTTTCTTTTTCTAATCAATAATGGGGGCTTTTGCTTTCCTACTCTGCAGATATACATATTACTACTAATCAGTGCTTAACCTAGTATGTTGAAAGAGTTGAAAGAGGAGAGAAGAGAATCTCCATACCCACGTAAAACATATTGTAAATTCCAAAGACCCATTCATTAATCTGCCAGAGAAAAAAATGAACTAGACCTATGCTATGAAGAGAAGTTTCTGAGGACTGGGAATTACTGATGTCATTCATAGTATTCATGGATGTTTTAAGTGAATTGTAATGTCACATTCATATCACTGTGTTCAGGTTTCTTAACTTTGTTTTTGGTGTTGGTGGTGGTTGTCTTTTTTCTCATCTATCAAAGTCAGTCTTTATTTTGGCTACCCAAAGTCTGAAATCTGCCTTGTGTGATTCTAACATTATTAAAAAAAAGTATCTCTTCATTTATTTCAATTTGGTATAAGCAATCATTTAAGGAACTCTTTATAATTTAATCCTTTTGAATTAAAATTCTTTAGATTTTGCTGTCTCATTTCTCCTTTGCAAGCCAAAATATTCCACTACGTTATGAATGCTATTTGAGGTTTCTTATCACCATTCCTTTCTTCATTTTATTTTTCCCCAACCTGAAGTTCCCTAACTTCTATTCCCAGGATATGCCTCTAATAATTACTTATATTTGAAAAATGCTTTGTACATGTAGATATAGATATCCTTGTTTTCTTTAATCTTTATAAACAACTCTTTGAGGTAAGGCAAGTACTATTATTTTCTGTTTACATAGAGTAATAAATGGATAGTACTATTCTATGGATAATGAACATAAGGTTCAAAGAAACTCATAGATTTATGATCATAGATTTAGAGATGGAAGGGACCTGAAAGACCTTTAGTTTGAATCCCTTAATTTTTTTTATATGAAGTGACAAAACTGAGGCTAAGATATTAAATAATTTCCCCCAAATCACAAAGCTATTTGAAGGGGGCAGGGAGTCCAGGAAAGCCTTCATTTTATCCAATGGAAAGTGCAAAACATGAAAATGAATCATAAGAGCTTAGAAGAATGAAAAACAACCCAAACATTTATTGAGTACCTATTATGTGCCAGGAAGAATCAGAGAACTATTAAACAGAAGTGTCAAGATCAATATCAAATCTTCTGACTCTGTCTATATTCTTTCCACTATACCACATTACATATCCAGATATTCCCATCTTCTAAAACTCAACTGTAATAATACATTTTTTGTAGTAGGTTTCTTTCTTGACCATATTTGTCAGAAGTGATATCTCTTTCCTCTGATCTCAGAGTTCCACTGCTACTAACTTGGAACTTATCATTCATTCCTTGTTTTTCTTAGGTTCATAGAATCAGAGATTTACATATGGAAGTGGGGAAACTAAGGCATAAAGAGCTTAATGGAGTTGGCTTAAGGACACATAGCATCTAGGGTTCAGAGGCAGAATTTGAAATCAGATTTTTTTTAAATGCATAAAATAAAAAGTTGGATTGCAAAAGAGACTAATTATATTGAAATACAATCTTGAGATAGGAAGACTGAAATCACATGTAATCTAGCAGCTGGTCTAATTATAATAATTCAAAATAGTGGTGAACATAAATGATATTGGAAAATATTGATAATAACTTTAATGTGACATGAAAATATCTCTACTTTCTCTTGTTGCCAAAGTCATAAGTGCAACTTTTTCTCCTTCCATTTATAATAAAAAGAAATTTCAGCTAGATCATAGTGGAAACAAAAAAAATCATATAAATTTACCTTTAAATCTCTAAGTGAACCCCAGACTGAGATCTTCTAAATTAAAATATATTGGAAATATATTTAGTTGAATCTTGCTAACAACTATTCAAACATAGTAATCCATAAAGATTTGGGAATATTTTATATGTGTGGTATAATACATGTTAATATGTCATCATGTCAAATATCCATAATCTTTAAATTATATTGAATGAAGAGTTTTAAAAATACAGAGATTTAGAGGAAGAAATTAAAGTCTTCTGAAAACAGGATTATGTGTCAGTAATTTCTATATTCCTCTATACTGTAGGAATTGTCTAAAGATGCCACTGAAAGTGGGCTAACATTTCAGGACACTAATATTAAAAAAAGTCAATTGATCCACCTGAAGAACAAGCAAAAACATAGAACAGCAACAACAGAAAATTACTTGTCTTCACACCATTTCTGTCTAAATCCGATCAAAATGAGGGGAAGAATGAGAATAGAGTGATAATTATGATGGTGATGCTGGTGCTGGTGCTGATGCTGGCTTTTCAGGACCAAATAAATCACCACCAAAAATTGCAAAAGGATTACCTCTTTGAAACCTAGATTTAGTAATCCATATCGATTATGCAAAGAAAAGGTATAAATTATGCCACATATCACTGCAGTATATGAAAATGTAACATGCATTCAATACTTAGCAAGAAATAACTTGACAGTATTTATACATAAGAATCTTGATATCTTTCATGGAGTGGACAACCAGTAAATTAAAAAAACTACCAATACCCCTCAAATAAACTTGAGAACTCGATAAATCAAAGTAGATGCAAAATATAATTACAAACCAAACTGTTACCCATAATACCACAGATAAAAAACTGATAAATGAAATCTTAACAATAATTTCATATATTTTGTCATATCAGATACTAATATTCTTGAAAGTATGTGAGGGGGAAAAAGCTTTCAGCGTATAAAGATCTGGCAGGAGAAATGAAAATCATCTAAAAAAGAATACAAGGCACATATTTTCCCCATTATCCTATCTGCTACCGAAATTGCTTAGAGGATGCCTTTAAAGAGTCTAAAGAAGGAACATACATATTGCTAGGTCCAGAATATTGTCAATAATGAGTATCTGATGTAGCCTAATTATTAGAATTTATGCCGCATATTTCCAGAGAAATATGCACCAATTACTATATTTTATATAAGTATAACCTCAAACTGTGCTAGTTTGAATACATATTACCACTTCAGAAGATTCCTTGTTCACACTAATAGTGATTTATCTACTTGTATTATTACAATTACCTACTTGTAATATCTAATTGTAATATTACAAGTACAAAAAGCATTTTTCTCATGTTAAACAGGTATGATGATCGCTAGAATATTAATCAGAAAGATTTTAAACACAATAATTATTGTTCCAGAATTATTTTATTTTATTGCCATCAAACAAAATGAGATAAAATAAGTAACAATGACAATTGTTTACAATTATGTAATATTTGCCTTTTAACAATCATTAATCCTTTCATACTATTCTATGAAGTAATTTGTAAACATAGTGCTCCCATTTTGTGGATAAGGAAATAGAAGCTCAAAAAACAGAAGCAATTTTACCAAGATCATACACCTAATTAAAATCACAGCTAGAATTTGAATCCAGTTATCTTGATTCTGAAGCCAAGAATTTTTCCACCAAACCATTCATTTCTCAGTAGATATGCTTGGGCTACCTAGACTTTTGCTTTATGATTTATGGTATGGAAGATGAATTTCTTATTGGCTCACATTATAGTCTCTTAAACTAAGGAGTTTCCACAATCCTATCTTTTCAATTTCTCCCTATATAAATGCCTGTGTTTCACATCCTGATATACTGCTTAAATATTAGGTTTTTATTCTAATTTTAATAGAATTAAATGGAAAACAGATTCAGCCATTTCAGGTCTGGTTTGCTCGTATGAATGAGTCCTTGCTGTGAGAACTTCTATGACTCAACTCATAACAGGTGTTCACTCCCTGAGTTCCCAATTAGAGAAGAGGGCAACCAGAGCCAAGGGATTGGCAGGGGTGAAACTAAGGCCTCACATTATGTTTACCAGTGTTTCCTCAGCCCTGTGGGGATGTCAGTCTTTTCTAAAGCATATCTAATGATAGTTGCTATACAAATCCTTTTAGCTGCTCAATCTCCATGTTTTCCTTTCATCATCCCATGATTCATTTCCAGGAATGAGTCAGTTACTCCTGGGTTTTTATGAGGTAGAAAATCAAAGCATAGAAAAGCAACCTCCCCCCCCCCAAAAAATTAATCAGTTAGAGACAGCATTGGTGATATGTACACATAGACACATATGCCCCGCCACATATATATATATATATGTGTGTGTGTGTGTGTGTGTGTGTGTGTGTATAGATAGATATAGATATAGATATAGATATAGATATAGATATAGATATAGATATAGATATAGATATAGATATTGGCACAATAGTACAGAAAACAGAGCTGGGCTGATATTTGTATTACATCAGTTGGGGCAATTGATCTAAAAATACAGCAATCACAATCACTGTTATGGGTGTTGTCCTTTCCAGTTGTCCCTTATTTCTCAAAATTCTTGAAAACCTGTCATTGTGGATAGAAAAATAACCTTTTAATCTGGGTCCAATGAGCTTACTTTTAAAAAGAATACATATTTGCTATATCAATTTAATTATGGTTTAATTAATCAATTTAATTGTAATTTCCCTTGGAATAACATGCACTTCATTTTAATGCATTTATATAAATTTCTTTGAGGTTTTCATAGGTTTTACCAGATTTCCAAAGTTTTATGAACAATTGGTTTAGAAAAAAGTTCTACTAGAAAATATTTTTATATTGTTCTCTGGAATTTGCTTTTTTTTAACTTAGCCTTAATTTATATATCATTTAATGTAATTTTCAAAAGTTGCATTATAGTTTTTTCCTGTTTGTCTTTCTTTTATGGTGTGAGTATTAAGTAATGGTTGATTAACAGCAAGGCTAAGAAGATAAAAATTAGACTTTAGAGTCTAAAACATGGAAAATGCACAACTTTTTTCTAGTCTTCACAAGCCAGTTGACTAATCTAGAGTTGAAATCTATTTTTTCTATGAGTTTTGAAATCATACTGTCATCCAAGAATGGATAACAAATGTCTTTTTTTCCAGTGCTTTTATGTTTTTGAGTGCCTACTATGGACTAGATAATTTGCTAAGTTCACTAAAATTCAGTCCTTGCCTACAAATACATTGGAATCATAAAAGAAACAGAAGATTTTGATCTTTTTTCTTTTAAACAAGAAAAAATTCAAAGTACATTTTCCTTATTATTTCTGAACTCAATTGCTGCCAAACTTTAAATATTATTTAAAATGACATATTATTCACAAAATACAATTGGACAAAAAATCCAAAATTGTTTGACATATTTGTGGCTTTCGTAGCAAAGGAATTACAAAGACCCTTTCAGCATTCACAAATATAAAAAGGATAGGAGCCCTAAATTAAAATTTAAATCTTAGATTTATACAAAAATTAAATTGTGAGATGTTAATCCTATTTCAATAAACGTTTTCTTCAGGATATTATCTTGAAAGTGGGGCAGGGATCCATGTTTTAAGTAGGCATCTGAGCAGAACTTTAATAATTGTGCTGTTAACTTTGAAAATTGAACATAAGTTAAATTCATGTAAGGGCTTACAAATATAGGAATTTTCCTGGGAGGATAGCCAAATAGTTTACATGTTCTAATGAGATTATAAAGAAAAATAGACTTATCAATTAAATTGAGGCAGTCTAATAGTGAGTGTTATTCAGGATATAACAAGAGGGAATCTTAGTATCTTTTCTATTATGTCAGTTAAAGGGTAAATTCAAGTCCAGATCATTGACCTGCCTCCAAATCTAGTCTTAGAGTACCATAAAATAGAAATAATGTAGTCACACGATCATAGGATTATAGATTGAAAATCCATCCAACCTGTACATATTGTATAACTTTGGGAAAGTCCAGAGAAATTAAATGACTTGTCAAATGTAACACAGGTAGTAGGTGGGGGGTGGGAGAAGGAGAGAATCCAATAGATTTGTGACTTTGAATTCAGTGGTCTTTCTGTTGAAGTATTCTGCCTCGAATGATTAATTTGACATATTCGGAAACTGAGGCCTAGAAAAATGAAGTAATCTGCCCAAGTTCCCATAGATATAATCCCCGGTTTGGGGTCAAGATCAACCTATAGATAATTGGCAGCAATAATGTTGGTTAGACAGTAAAAAACTCACACTTGGGATATGGTTCCACTTTATTCAACTATTCTAGAATATTGCTATTCTTATAGATTTATGTCTTACTAAATATTTTTTCTGTCATTCTGGTCACTTAAAACATCTGCCTTTCTTCTTCCATTGACAAATGAAATTGTACTCATTGCCTTACTCACTTAGAAATAGTCTATTTTTTGCATTATTCCCCTAGAGAAGCTCTGTTTCCCTATCTCTTGTCTCTTGTCTCTGTCTCTCTCTCTCTCTGTCTCTCTCTGTCTCTCTCTCTCTCTCTCTCTCTCTCTCTCTCTCTCTCTCTCTCTCTAGTTTAGACTGGTCTCTTTGCAGATGAAAATCTTGTATCAAAACTAGAATTAAAAGATTTGGAGTTTTTATATATTTTATTTCTTTTTAATTTATTTAAGGCAATTTGGTAAAGTGATTTGCCCAAAGTCACACAGCTAGGGAATTATTAAGTGTCTGAAGGTGGATTTAAACTCATGTCCTCTTGAGTCTAGAGCCAATGCTCCATCCACTGCACCACCTAGCTGCCTGCTTTGGAGTTTTTTTAAAGGATTTGAGCTCTGGATAATGTGTGAAATAACAGTAACTTCATTATTATGTACTAAAGTTTAGCATAATAGGGAAGTAAAATTTTATAACTTTATCTGAAGTAAACACTTTCTGATAAAACATCGATCAGGGCAAATACTAAGATCTGATCAAAGAAAGCTGAATTTTACTTAGAGATTTTCAGAAGCTGTACCTCCTCCTTCTTTCTCTATTCTTATTTTTTATTTTTCTGAGCTACATACACTCTTGTTATCTCATTGACTCTTTAGATAAATATTTCTATATCAATTATTTTGTAATACTTAAAATTTGTAATATACATATATTTTATGTATATACAGGTTTACTTATTTTCCTATTTTTCCATATAAAAATTCTAATGTAGAAAAAGATTAAATGATTTGTCAAAGTCACACCAGCAATTAGGTGGGAGAGCTTAGATTTTTAAATCATGTCATTTCACTTTAAGTATGGAGCTCTTTGGGCTACCCCACACTGCTATGTTGGCCATGCTAGGGAAACCTGAAAATTTTTCAAAAGATTTGTTAAATTAATGCCAGTTTTAAGCATAATTAATAAAAATATTTTTCACATATCTATTACCACATACTCATATTTAGAAATGTGCATTTGTGAAAGTCTTCATGCATTCCATTCTATTTCCATGACGAGGTCCTCTTTCAGTGATATAGGTAATTTAAAACATGTTCTTTATCACTTCTCATGTGCACATGGTATTCATTCACATCAACATCTTATACTTTTCTTCAACTCACTGTGTCTCTTTCCATTGTACTTTGAGTAACTTGGGATATCATTTCTTCTAAGATTATTGAGTTCCATAATTTGTAACCATATATCATCACTAGGAGAAGATCATGTTTAAATGATGGACTATTATAATGTCAAAGGATTTGATATTTTTGAAAATAATGTACAGTTTCTCAAACTGAATTCAGTAAATCTCCCATCACTGCTCAATTGAGTTCATTGTCATTCTATAGAGCCCATTCAAATTATGTATTTTGAATTTACTAAAAGTAATCATTTTAAATATTTCACTTTCTATGTTGATTATGGTCTAATGAATTACAGATAGTTGCTTTAAGTTCACTCCCTTCCTCTCAATATCTGTATTTACTAACTGTACTACTTTTTCTTAATTTCTGGATAGTACAGTGATTAGAGTGCTTTCCCTGAAATTGGGAGGAACTGAGTTCAAATCTGATCTCAGACACTTATGAACTGTGTGATTTATCATTTATATGTGTACATATATATGCATGTATGAATATATACATATGTATGCATGCATGCACATATATGTATACACACACACATAGTCTGGTATTCAGGGCTATTTTCAAAAATCATGATTCATATCTGGCCACTGGACCCAGATAGAGGAGAAATTGAGCCTGGTCTTAAAAATCACCTCCCTGATGTCATGGTCTTTTTCATGAATGATGGACAAACATCATCATCATCATCATCATCATCATCATCATCTTCATCATCTTCATCATCTTCATCATCACTTGCATAATCTCACCAATTGTGTGGAAACTTCTATCTCTTTCTGTCTTACTACACAAATCATATCAGGCAGAAAACCCTACAGTATATATGTTCTCTCTCTCCAGTATATTCTTATATTTTTTCTCATCATTTCTTATTTCCTAATGAATTAACTCTACTTCAGTTCCTCATCATTCTTAATTCAGCTATACTTAAATATGTTATTGACTTATGAAGGCATAATTTCAATTTGCTTCTTTAACAAAACCATCAAATATATCTGCTCCTTCAGTGAGGTCAAGAACATTCACTGGAGAAACAATCATGTCAAAATTCTATTATGCTCATATTCTTGATAAAATCGTTATTCTGAGAATCTTGTTCTGTAAACATCTTTCCATTCAGTACCATAGAAGCCTTATGGTTCCCAATCAACTCCAAGATAAAATATCAATTTATTTTACATTCTGATCCCTTCTTAAACTACCCACACTAACCTTTCCAGTCATCTAATACTTTATTTATTCCCACATACACTGTGGTCCAGTGATACTGGTTTGCTTGTTATACCTAGAAAAAGAAATTTCATCTCTCAACTCTGAGAATTTTTCTACCTTCCCCCTGTCCCTGGAATGTTTCCCTCCTTATATTCTAGAAGGAGGTTTTTTCCCCCAATCCTCTTAAGTATTCTAATGCCAAGATACATGTGTATCTTGTTTTTTGTTTGTAGGTGGTTATTTACATGTTGTCTCCTTCATAAGACAGAAAGCCCCTTGAGAGCAGCTTTTGCCTTCTTTTGTTTTTCCACTATTTTTGGTACAGAGCCTGTCTATATTACAAACTTAATATACTATTTTCCCAATACTAGAAAGTCCAGTTTATCCACCAGATTTTAGATCTCCTGCTCACTTTTAACCAGAGCTATTACTTTAGGTCATAGGATCAAAGATTGAGAAGGGATATCTAAGATCATCAAGTCCACCTTCCTTATTTTACACATGAGGAAACTGGATGACTTAGGTACAAACTCGTTTTGTATACTATATCTTCCTATTTGGCCTGGCATCAACCCTACTTCGGATCAACCCCACCCTTTTCTACTCTGTCCCATGAATCCCTGGTCCATTACATTCTAACTCCCTTTTGTAATTATTAGAAATAACACCAATTTGACACTTTCAACCTCATGTAATTAAATTAAATTTAGGAAATAATTTAAATTGCCACCTGTTTATCACAATTACTAAACATCCTGGAACCCCTAATCATCCCCTTCCAGAAAAGCTCATATAGGAGAAGGATTTAGCATAAACCTTACCCTCATACTCCAAAATTCCCAGACATTTGCTCTACTGATGTCACTCAATAACCCTCTTACATTCTAGCCATACAATTATACATCTTTTAATCACTTTGGTTATCACTTCTTGATCTTTAAAAGCACTTGACTATAATGGTTTTACTTTAATTATATCACCATTTGATTGGTAGTTTTATTTCTATCTCAACCCTTATCAACATTCTCTGAAACATCAATATTCATTTTGATCACCCTTTTATTACCTTGTTTTCTCATTTTCTTACTATTTCAACTTACCCTCCATTATTACTCAAGCTCAGGTTAATTATGCTATTAGTCATCTCTATCACTTTAAACACTTTAATGTCTCAAGATTTTTCTCTTACACAATAGTCTATCCTTCTACCAATCCTACTCTTGAAACTGCTCTTTACTCTTATTGGAATCTTAAGGTCTTGGATTCCTCCCTATCTATCCTATTGCCTCTGTTCTATATGCCTTTGCATTTCATTCAACCCTTTTATTCTAAGCTTAACCATTACTATGACACTCACAAGGTCTCTCTGAAATTGATTGTGAGCCATAGAAGACACTGTCACAAGGCCACTGAAAATGATGCATCCTCATCAAAGAAAGTACTGTATCATATGAGCAAAGCAGAATTACAGTATCTCCAAAGAAATATAAGGTACACAAATTGAGAGTCATCTCTACTTCAAATGTTTATACGGACCATTTGTGTCCAAGCTGTTGTAGAGCCTTCTGAACTCACTTTGTTAAGCTCAGTCATAGTAGATCACACTGTAGTTTGTCCCAAAATAATATAGTGATGTCATTTTGGGTCTCTTCAAGAATGGACAACAACAGGGGTGGCTAGGTGGCACAGTGCATAGAGCACTGGCCCTGGAGTCAGGAGTACCTGAGTTCAAATCTGACCTCAGACACTTGATAATTACCTAGCTGTGTGGCCTTGGGCAAGCCACTTAACCCCATGTGCCTTGTAAAAAACCTTAAAAAATAATGGACAACAACCATGCATTTACAAGATTGTACAATCTTCCTCCAATGAAAATCTGACTTAATCACCCATATTCCACATACTGTTCACCTCATAAACACAGACAATCTTCACCTTTCTATCTACTTTTGTTAATTGAAGAACATGAAAGGGTTCTGATTAGGGTAACATGATTCCAAGTATATTTGTCCTAATCAAACTTCCACCTTCTCTTCATTTCTGTGCAACAAAATCTTTAATCCCTAATTTTCAATCTATTACTCTTCCCTCAGCCTTGCCAAACAGTTTGCTCTTCTTCAAGCCTCTGATTCTCCCCTCTCATTAGATGACCTTTTTTGCTACTTTACTAGAATAGGCAAAGCAATTTGAGTCACATAATTTCTTGCATCAAGAAAAATAGAGGGTTAATAGCACCCAACTATTTTTGAGAACTTCAAATTACCTGCCCAAAATGAACTACAAGTAGGATACTAAAAATAACTGGAAAATGTGATTTTTGAAGCACTGTCTGTGATCTTTAAAAGATTATTGGAAATGGCTGGCAGCTTAGTGAAGTTTATGTCGGCACTATGAGTAACCGGAAGACTTTTGTAATAGTCCAGGTGAGATATAATGAGTAGGTGGATAGGTTTGTGACTATGTCAGTAGAGAGAAGGAAATATATACAAGAGATATTGTGGGAGTAAAGGTATTAAGATTTGGCAATGATTTTGATCTATGAAGTTTTTAAGACGGAGGAGTTGAGGATCAGATTACAGGACTGTGTGAGTGGGAGAGTGGTATTTCTCTTCAATGTAATAGAAAAGTTTTGAAGAAATAAAAATTTTAAGTAATACTAAAGAGTTATCTTTGGATATATTTTGAAATTCTCATGAGATATATACAGAAAGGAGATGAACTAGGAGAAGGCAATGCTAAAAAAATCCTCTAGAAGAAAGAATTGGAAGGAGAGAATCTACAAGGCCACATGCTCCAAAGAAGTCAAGAAGAATCAGAATTGAGGAAAGTATTTGAAAACAAAGAGATCATTCCTAATTTTGAAGAGAGCAGTGTCAGCTGGATACAAACAAGAGACCAGACTGCCTAGGATTTATAAGAGAGTAAGAAGGGGGAAGTGAGGTGATACAGTGGAGAGAGTACTGGGCCCTGGTGTCTAGAGGACCTAGGTTCAGATCCAACCACAGACACTTAATAATTGCCTAGCTACGGACGATTCACTTAACCCCATTGCCTTAAATGAGTAAAACTTTTTAAAAAATAAGAGAGTAAGAGAAGAGGAAGTGTATATCCTTAGTATAGACAATTAATTCAAGGAGTTTTGTTAACAACAAAGGGGAAGCAATATAAGGTGATAGAAGAGATAATATGATTAAATGAGGTTATCGGTTTTTTGTCTTGTTTTTAATGGTGGAAAGATATGGAAAATTGGGTATGGTACAGTGGGGAGAAGCAAAGTGATGCAGGGCCTAGAATACCATGCCTGGAGTCAAAGAAGAACCGAGTTCAAATCCTACCTCAAACATCTACTAATTTGTGTGATCTTGCACAAATCATTTAGCCTGTTTAGCTTAGTTTCTTACCCTGTAAATTAGGTAAATAACATCATTTACCTTGCAGTGTTATCCTTAGTTTCACATGAGATAATATATGTAAAACCATTTAATATAAGATTCATAGAAATGTGATATTGTCAAGGAGAAAAACCGCATTTTTATTTGGGACTAGATTGAAGAAATAAATAGTGGCTTGGGGAAGATGTCTCGATGAAATGAGACGAGAAAGAGGAAGAAAGGAACATATTTTAGGGATTGTGTTAAGGTTCTCAGGTGAGAGTCTGAGGGAAGGGATATTGTGGACACTTGGTGAGAAATAAGGTTTTAAACATCCACAGTGGCACTTCAGATAGTGAATTGATTAGGGAGAAATAGAATGTTTGCCTTGCTGCAGTTGAGATTAGATAACATTACATTTTAGTGAACTTAATCATCAGTTTTCTGATTACCTACAACTATTTTGAAGATCAGATTTTTTTAAAAATAAAATTCTAAGACATATGCAGTTATGAAACTCCCTTTAGCAGCTACCATGACCTATTTAATGTAGATTTTATTTCTTACGCTGTTTTGCAAAATAATATGGTTTTAACAGAAATGAGGGTTTAACAGAAGGAGAAATTCTTGGACACCCACACCTTATCCAGTATACCCTATTGCCTAAAATCTACAATAAATTCTGTTTTTCTATTTTTTATTCGCTTTTTTTTCTCTTAAGAAAGGACTAGAAAGACTGTACATTCATGCCAGTTTCTTGGACAAAATCTCTTTAAGTAATATACTACCCAGCTAAAAGACCTCCTGTAGCTTCAGTGGGCTATGTTACCCTCACTGCTTGTCTTCAACCTACTGTGCATTAGTGCTGAGCACTGTTAAACTTTCAGATGCTTACTTTCACTCTAGGTATGGCTGTTCATTAGAAGAATTTTAAGTGTAGCGGTTGTAGCTTTATTGGTAAAGGGTTTTTACATTTTTGTTCTTTAGCTAAGCAAAAAGAATTCTCATTAAATGCATTCAAAAATTTGTATGTCAATGTTTCTTGCTGCATCCTTAGATATGCTTCCAGTATGTTATACACAAAAAAGAACTCACAAAATTATAAAATTTCATTATTCCAAGAGATTAGCTTATATAAAATGTGATAAAACACACAAAAAAACTTTTCTTTATTCCTCTCTGTCTCTGTCTTTTGTCCCTCTCTGTGTCTGTCTTGTTTCTGTATCTGCCTCTGTCTCTGTCTTTATCAATGCTTTTATCTTTCTTTCTTTCCCTCCTCTCCTCCTCTCTCCTCTTCTTCCTCTCTCTCTCTCATTGTCCGTTTCTTGTCTCTGTCTTGCTGTCTCTGTCTGTCTGATTCCTCCCTCCCACTCTCTTTTGCTCTCTCTCCCTCTCTTTTTGGTATGAAAAAATCCAAGATTACACACCTGGAAACACTTAATAATAAAATTTGACACCTACTCTTCAATTATAATTGAAGGCAATTATCTAATTTACTGAAAGCCTTTCCTATAGTCAAATTGCCACTATCTGTCAGAGGCAGGACTTAAAATTGAGATCTTCCTGGCTCTGGGTCAGATCTTTATTCCTATATCACTTTGTCTTTGATGACATCAAAAATTCATTATGTAAAGGATCAGAATGTAGATCCTCACTTCCCTTGTTTCAAAATATCTAGTGAAGAAATTGAGAAAAATGCATGCATAAACTAAGACAAACTCCTCACATATAAATACTTCATAATTCTATAGATATGTTATTAAAAAGTGTAAAAAATTCCATACAAAGCAACCACTGATTTCAAGTATTTATATGAAATCATGGAATCTCTCATTATGAGAGACCCCTTATAAAGACCACCTAATAATTATCTGCTTCTTTCCCTGGAAGTCATAAAGGAGGAATGACAATATGTTTTCTTTCTTCTCTTCTTTTCCTCCACCCCTTCACTTATTCCATTTTTTTATTTTCTTCTTGCATCTTTCTACCTTCACAGTCCACCCAGTTTCTCTTAAAAGGCACTTGATATCTCTAATATTCATTTCAAGCAAGGCCTTAGATTCCATGTTCTACTCATGCCTTCATTTCATCCTTCTATATAGCTCTTCCACTTCTTTTCTTTCCCTTCCTCTGATTTACACTACTAACTGCCCTTACCCTCTATTATGTAGGCCTTTAGTAGCTGATCTCTTGGGCAGTTAGTTGGTACAATGGATGGTACAAGTCAGGTTGGAATCAAGAAGACTCATCTTTATGAGTTCAAATTTGGCCTCAGACAGTAGTTGTATGACCCTGAATAAGAAGGCCTCTTTGATTCACTTTCATTTTCTGTAAAATGAGGTAAAGAAAGAAATGACAAATCGTTCCAGTATCTTTTGCCAAGTACAGTCCAAATGGGATCATAAAGAGTAAGAAATTACTAACAATGACCTAAAAGAAACACACAATAGAAATGGCCCCTTACTTCTCTGAAATGAGAGAAAGAAAAGTGAAAAAAATCCTACATTCACTTAGATATATATCATGGACTCCTTTCATTTTTTTTAAAAAACAGTAAAGAAAGATTATCTAATAAAGTTTTAGAATAAATAGAATTTCTCCCTATATTATAACCATGGGTAGAAAATATTTATGAAGAAAATGGAACAAAAGGTGGTTGGAAAATGTAAGCATAAAGCTATTTGAAATAAAATATAAATATAATATGTCAAGGTAAAGAGAGAAGAGAATGATTATTTCCAATTTTCTTGTTAAATATGAATAGTCTACCTTGTCTCATGAGGTTGTTAGTAACTAGTTTGTTTTTGCATGTATCAAAGAAAAACAAAACAAAAACAGAAATTGTTTAAACATGGACACACATAGTAAAATGCAAGGATAGTAAAAAGTTTTTCTCTCCTTTGTGCTCAGAATTCCAGGTTTGTTTAAAGTCTTCTTAGATGAGAAGAGCAAAGAATTAAAAATCTAACTCATACAAAGTCTATGTTTTTTGACTTATTCTCTTTCTGCAATCTTTTCCTGATATCCACTGAAAGTTTATACATTTTAAAACACAATGTATAAATATTTTTAAATGTTGTAAATTGTTTTATGAAGATTAGTTAGCAGTGATCAGTTGACTGACCCTTGAAACTAAGGAAAGTCATTCTAAATTTAGAAGAACTTGTGAAATTTGTTTGTTTTCAAGTTGTTTGTGGGTTGCAAACTCTTTATATAATACCCCAAATATCTTCAGAGTTGAGGACCAAATACAATTCTCTTCCAACTTGAAAAGATAGTGTGGCATTGAGATAAAGAAAAACTTGGAATCAAGTTCTGTCTCTGACATATATTATCTATATGACCCTAGGCAAGCTGCTCAATCTTTTAGTGCTCCAAG
Organism: Macrotis lagotis; assembly: GCF_037893015.1. NCBI lineage: Eukaryota > Metazoa > Chordata > Mammalia > Peramelemorphia > Peramelidae > Macrotis > Macrotis lagotis. The sequence continues at coordinate 359,984,576 of NC_133666.1, read as the reverse complement.
GTACTCAGATGATAAATTACAGTCTAGGCAAGAATCTGCCACACTAGAGAGAGTTTCTTTACCAGGAGTTCCCTGTACAAATTAAATCACACTAGGAATACAACAAAAACAAAAGCAAAAAGTTCAATAATTATCTAAGAACATTACTGTTCATTTTCCTAAAATTAATCTTTAAATGGAATTTGTACATTTGAATGTTCATGTGATAACCTCTTAGCACCTCTGATTTTAGAAGGTTTCAGTGAACAAAGTATCTATTTTATTTTGATTCATTTCTAAGTTGTCACATTGGTTTCCTTTTCTTTACCATATCCATTGATCTTTTCTTTTTTTTACTTTTCTCTTGAAAATACTACATGGTATAAAAATGGTACCAAAACAAATGAACCTTTGGAAATTCATATGTACCTAATAAAGTAGTCAATTTACTTATGAAGTTACAGATTATTATAAGTTGTTTTCTAATGGGGAGTTTCCAGTAAATCAAAAAGCTAAGAGTCAATTCAGAATCCTAATAGAGATAATCGTCAGCTCAGCTTGGCTCCTTTCAAAAGTCAGAGTGTCCTTTCTGCAGTTTCTTGAACTACAAAAGCAGATTCCTGTGTGGTAACTCTTTGTTGATCATTTGCTAGAGAAATAATTTCCAGGTATTATTAACCAATTGTAGTTGTGTCTATATGAATGCATTTTCTGACTTTTATGGTGATTCTGTTTATTTAATTAAAGATTGTGCTTGATTCTAAATAATAGTGTACAGCCAATTTAATTTTTGTATTTCTGGCAAAAAAAATTCCACAGGTACATATCATAAATGAAAATATCAAAAAATTCCCTATCAGGGTGGTGAGATGTGGCATTGGATAGAGCACTGGCCCTGGAGTCAGGACTACCTGAGTTCAAATGCGGCCTCAGACACTTAACAATTACTTAGCTGTGTGGCCTTGGGCAAGCCACTTAGCCCCATTTGCTTTGCAAAAAAAAATTTTTTTTTAAATTCCCTATCATAAGGTCTACTACTCTGAGTCTATCATTTGTGGTATTTATTTGAATTCTTAGTTCAGGATCATGGAAAAACAACATGGAATGGTTGCTGATTTTTTTCTTCTTCATTTTAATATAAAAGGTTTTATTCTTATCTGTGAGTCATCTCATTATGGGTTTGATTGACTCAAAAGTGAAAAAATAAATTTGCAAATTTCTTTTTTCTTCACTCTGAATACTTTTTTGTTATTTTTATTGAATTTTTCTATCCTAATTTTTGTAAAGTAATGTAATAAAATAATATTTATTTTCTAATACAACCTCCTTTCTTATTTCTAAGACCTAGTGTATCTCTTTCCCTTACTAAGATATTATAAGAATATCTATATGTATATCACTCAGCATATTTTATCTCATGTCCCTTATAGAAAATAACCAGTCAACCCTCTAGTTGCTCTGACAAATTTTCAAAACAATGTTCGAAAAAAGAAAAAAAAAGGATGAAGAAAAGCTAGGATAAATCAAATGCACTAATTTTTTTCATTAAAATGACTAGTACTATGATGTACTTCCTGAGAATATTAAATTTTTTTAAAGAAATGTAGCCTTGCACACTATAGCATCAAATTAATTGAAATTTTAAATATCTGTTAAGCAGAATTGGCCACTATTGGAATGGGATTCTTCTTTTAATATTTTAGAGGGTCAATAATATTTTCCCTCCTTTACAGATTTGAATTCTTAGGACCACTGTTTTCTACAAAAGTCAATAAAATGTTGTGAATGTTTTGTGATTGTACCAACTATAGTGGTGTCCTTTCTCTAAAATGGCACATTAAGCAGCAGGGCATATATTGACTTAAATATGCAATCTAAAAACATTTTCTATCACACATTAAACAATTTGCCATGCTCTTAGTAGCATTTCAGAAAAGTGCATCAAAACATCAAATATATGCTTTATTGCATAAAACAATGTATAGTCCTCAGTTTAGACTCTAAAATACCCCCAAAATCATGTAGTTATGAAAGGAGGTGATTTCACTAAGGTCTTGACTTATGTGAAAAATCAGTTTAGAATTAATTATCAAGTTGCAAGCTTTGATGTAATTTTTTTCATCAATGAACATGCCTTTATTATGTGCCTACTATGTATCAGACACTTAGAAAAACAAAAATGAAACAACCCTAAAATATTTCAGGTTATACAAGGAAGACAAACTCTATGGATGTAAAAAAAATCTGTGAAAAAGAAATAAGAGGTAAGGTGATTTTGAGGAGGTACCAGCTTTTGGGGTGATTAAGCGAATTCTTATAACCAATTAATCAATTTTATTATCATTAATATTATTATTATTGATCACCTGTTGTGTTCTAGGCACTGCACAGGAGACATGAGTACAAAGAATGAAACAATCCCTAATCTCAGTAAAATGTAAAATAAAAATTATTTCCCCCTGTGAACTAGATGACCTTTTTCATTCCACTATAACTCTAAAACTATGACAATGATCTTGCAGGAAAAAAGGTATCTTTAAAGATCAATAGTCCATTAAACACAAAGTTACAAAGAATGTGATTTCAGTAGGAAAAAATGGTTAAAGGCTATATGTGTATGTATACAAAGTCCATGACTTTAAGAGTTATGGAAACTTTGAATGTCCTAGCGTCCACATGATAAAAACTACTCTGAATAATTTTGGAATTTATTAATTAACTATATAATGAACTCAACCTCTAATTTTAAGTTTTCTGGATCTCTTTTATCAAGTGGTCCCAGTCATTGCTCAACTTCACATAGTTTCAAAAAGGGATGCAAGAAAGGAGCTCAATTTGGTAAATGATGGAGCTCCACAAGGCAAATAATGATTTGAATTTGGTTTACAGAGACTTTGTTGTAATTTATTTGAGATAAATGAGTTGCAAAGCAGCTGGTTAGAATGTAGGTAGTTTTACAACCTATGCAGAATTCTAATTTCACATTTTAAAGCCAATATCAAGCACATACACACAAACACAAACACGTGGATGACTACATCTATAAATAAAGACTATCAGCTTTGGCAAACTGTTAAAATTTTACATTTTATATGTGTTTACAGCTGCTTGACATCTTTTATTAATAGTGAATATTAAACATATTTAATAGCAGAGTGAATCTTCTGTCCCTTAACAATTAACAACTTTAGAACTTTAGAGACCTTGTAGATATTTTAAAACCATAGTTAACATCTGTAACTAAGTCATGCACAAAAAGGACTTTAAAATTTTTGAGAGCTATAGATAGCAATTATTAACATTCTACATGGTTATGATAGGAAAATAACTTAACCTTGTAAAATGTTCTTATAGAAAATGAATAGGACATAGACATAATTTTTCAAATAAAAAAATAGACTTCCTTCCTCAAATTTCTTTCTTTCTCTGATATAGTTACATTAGAGTTGATTACTGGCTATTTTTTGGAGGAGAAAAAAAATCTTCCTGGAATACTTGCCAGTTACTTCAGAAATATCCTTTGCAAAACTCCTAAAAATTCCGAGAATCACAGTGAAGCTCCCTTATCATCTCAAAATGCAGATCGTCATACACATCTGAGGTGTTAGTTCATATTCACTGTTGAAAGTTTCTTAGTGAATAGTCAAGCTTCCTGTCTCTTAGGGCTTCTGAGCAATTTCACAGCATTTACAATCCTCTCACCTGGAAGAGAGACAAAAAGAAAATAAAACCTTCAATAAAGTAGAAAACCTCTTCCCAACTAGGTAAGTGCTCAAGCCCAAATTGTGCCCAAAGAATTATTGAACTAAAAGGGAACTTTGGAGATCGATGATTTCAGTATTTTGAAGATGAAGAAAAAGTGAATTTTTTTTCTTTTTGTTATTGGTGTTTAATTTCCAGAGATCATTGTTCTCATGGGATACACCTATACTTATAGACCAACAAAAAAAGCGTGGTTTTTTAAAATGTGCAAGGTATATTCAATAATAGAACTATTGAAGCGGTTTTTTGAATTGGTAAATGGTTAGTTTCCAAATATTTATATTTGATACATTAGTCAAATTAGAATTCCTAGAGTTGTACTTAAGAAAATTAAAGTAACTGAGTCCCTACTTTTCTGCACACATTCAGCTATTAGAACAGGATCTAGCCTATAGTAACTTCTCAGTAAATGCTTAGTAACTGATTGATTAAATCTTTAATTCCTAGGTTAATGTTTCAATATACATTTATTTTCTTCATACTGCCACATGAACCAAGCCTAAAGGAATTATTTTAAAGAAGTTTTCTTATTCCATTTCAGTAGCGACAGAATGCAAGTTTGGGGGAACTGTGAAGAGATTTCTGCTATGAAATAAAACAAAGTGTCATCATTGCATACTACCCTTGAGTTCCCTTTTCAAAGTTCTGGCAGAGAGCAGCTCTTGATTCACTATTTAGGTTAGGCAGTAAAGTTAAGTGGTTTGGTCAAAGGCATTGTCTTCTGGAGATTATGAGGGAATTATGTTTCTTTTGGCAAATCATAAAGGAAAAATAAATTCAGTATGATAAAAAAAACATTTTGATAGGTGTTTCAGTAGATAGAGTGATGGAAATGGAGACAAGAAGATTAAATAAGATAAACACCTCATAGTATACTATATAAATGATCATCCCTTATTTTTCCCTTTCCTCCTCAATTTCATTACTTTTTCAATAATTCTGGCTTCCTAAAATCTCTTAATGCTTCTTTCCTTCCAAAAAATAAGCTGGGTAGATATGTTGTACATTAATATATTATTATAATACAGACTGAGACCTGTAAAGTATAATTGATACATACATTCAGTGAATAAATTGTCCATGTCACACTCTATTTTATGGGTTTTTTAAACACCAAGTTACTATGTTTCTCATTCTTGTATATATATATATATATATATATATATATATATATATACATATACATATATATATGTGTATATATATATATATATGATTCTAAAGAGATTAGTAATAGCATAATTCTATGCCTTTGTTTAGTTAAATTGATTTTAAAGGGATAATCCTGTTCCCAGAAATTCAATTCAATATTATCTGTATTTTAAAAAGTAAGTATACATGATTTTTACAAAACAATTTTCATATTAAATCTTTAAAAGACACTGTGATGAGCATTTCCAAAATTCCGTGATTCCTCACCCAAAGTACATATTACTTTTGACATATTTTCTATATATGCCATATTTGATATATGTATGTTTGATATATATAGTAAGAGAAAAAGTAAATTTCAGGTTATGCTTTCCCAAATATACCACTAGGTATCTATCATTTAATCACAATTAGAGTGAATTTTTAAATGAATAAATGGTATAAGTTTTCATGTATGTGGTAAGAATTAAAAGCCTCCACTTTTGCATCTTCAACTTTATGCTTTTGAAAACATAACATTTCTCAAAATCATCAGATTCTGAATTTCAGTCTCTTTTTTGATTAATCTTTGTTTTTCCTCTCACAACTTCAACTCAGGTACAAAGTCCTAACAATTTTATCTTAGACATATTCTTACATCAGTCCCTGCTACTTCAGTGCCATCCCCATGTTCAGTCCATCATTAACTCTTATTTTCACTTTTGTAATTGCCTCCTAATCCCATTCTTCATAGGGTTCCCAAATCTTACCCTGGCACTACTGCTAAAGTCACTCCCTATTTCCAGTAGCATAAAACACAAGCTTGAGAGGCTTACATTTAAGGATCTCCACAGTCTAGGTCCGGTCTATCTTGTCAGATTAATTTGACTATATTATTCTTTATGTAATCTGAGTTCCAACTGGACATAATTTACCCTTTTCTCCTACCTCATGAATTCATTCAGGAATGTATGTCCTCTCTACCTCAACCTCATTGAAATCCTTTCTTTTTTTCCCAAGATTTATATATAAGCTTTTCCACAAGCAAATAGGCACATATAGCCCTATTATTTCTTTTTTATTTGTTTGTTTTTTTGTTTTTTAGATTTTTGCAAGGCAAATGGGGTTAAGTGGCTTGCCCAAGGCCACACCGCTAGGTAATTATTAAGTGTCTGAGACCGGATTTGAACCCAGGTACTCCTGACTCCAGGGCTGGTGCAATAATAATGTTTGTCCTTCATTTTCTTCCTGGTTTTTGCAAGGCAATGGCGTTAAGTGACTTAGCACAGTCACACAGCTAGGCAATTATTAAGTATCTGAGGGTGGATTTGAACTGAAGTCCTCCTAATTCCAGGGCCAGTACTCTATCCACTACGCCACCTAGCCACCCCTCTTATTATTTCTCAAAGTGCATATAACTTTCCCTTCTTGTTTCCTTATTGTGGATATGAACTCTCAGTTTTGGGTATGTAAACTTCTTGAGGACAAGGACCTTGTTTCTCTTTAGTTGGTGTATCCCTGGGGATGAATTAATATAGTGGTTTGCAAATAGCTATTTAATAATTATTTATTGAATATATTTTAATGTAATTTATTTGAATACATATTTATTGAAGATTTAAAAAAAAACTTCTAGATTGCCTCTGTGACTTAAATCTTAGTTTAGGAATAGAGTCTTTTTAATGTTGTTTTTTGGATCAAAAGAAATGTGACTTTAGCTAAAATAAAGCAAAATGAAAGGCAGTAGCTCCATGACAACAACGTTGTGAATGTAAGCTTAGGTACCAGAGCAGAAGCAGCCCAGTAAGGTGAGGTGATCTTGACTTAAGTCCTATCTTTTATATATACTAATCGTATTGGTCTTGTAACTTCTTGGAAACTCAACTCTCTAAGACTGATAGTTATAGATTTGCAAATAAATTGAAGGCCTCTTTCAATAAAGTCCCTTTCCATATCAGAAGTGTTCAAAAATAATAAAATCCTAGTTCCTTATTCTACCTTTCACTAAAAAAATCCTTATGGGTAAAATATTATCTGATAAACTTAAAATCAATCATTATAGAGATCTAAAAGTGTAATAGGTCTCAGATGATTTGGTTAGAATGTGAGAATTCACTAATAAACCTGACATCTCAGAGGAAACAGAGATTTTTGATGGAAAGACACAAATATAGTACACATCTATTGTCCACAATTGGGAAGACAAAATCAATTATCTGAGAGAAATAGAGCAGAGAAGTGATTTTGAGTTTCAGTGGAATATGTTGTAGAGGAAGATAAATTCATTAAACCTAGACCCTAAGGGCTCAGACTTTGAATATCTCTGAGCAGATCTCATGAATATACCCAAAAACAATGACTAAACTTAAGGAAGTTGTACTACAAGTTAAAACAAACAATCTCAAGTTTTTTTATGTGTTTGTTTTCATTTTTTCCCCATGTTCCTTTCCTAGTGTAATCATTAATAGCTGTAGGTTGTGAATATGGAAACTACAAAAAAAGGACTGGGTCTTATAATTGAAATGTTTGTGCATTCCTACTATTGTAACTGTACTTAATATCATAGATATTTAACATCTCAAAAGAAGAGAAGAAAGCATATAATCTGGGCACAAAAGCATGTCCAGATAGCTCTTAGTATAGAATTCTATGATAAAGGCAATATTTTGACAAACTGTCATTGGTTGGGAAAATTAATGTGGAGTATGATTATCTGATTTTAATTATGCTTAATTCCTCAAACTTCCATACCCTTAAGATTTGACATTGGTATAAATTAATTTGTTCTAATATATTGATGGTTTATAAGACTAACTTTCTTTTTATAAGGAAGGCCCAGGGCAGTGGAGATGTTCTGGTTTTGCTGAGTAGGGGGCAGATATGGGTTATAGAAGAACTTTAAAAGAGAAAATTTCAAAAAAATTAGATGACAGATCCTGAAGACTAATGTTGCCTATTTCCTAATTTTACCTAGGACCAAGCATAATCATCATTCTATTCCTAGGATCTTTTCTTGCTTGATTCAGTTGTCTTCTAAGGACACAATACAAACCAGCTTCACCATTTCTGAATGTATAGGTAGGTTCTCAGACTTGAATTTATCTAAGAAAGAAAACTTCTACTACTTGACTGATATTTAGGTACCTAAATGAAAAGATGAACATTGCTAATGAAAAAAATGATTAGGTACACAGCTTCAGCCTCTATTTCTTCACTGGTAAAAATAAGGATATTGGACTAGGAGGCCTCTGAATTATCTTTCTTTTGTTATTTCAATTATCCTTTCATCTGAAGACAGAAATTTTGTGTAGTGGAAAGAACATTTATTGCCTTTGGAATATCTGAATTTGAATATTCACTCTGTCTCATACTGCCTACATAAACTTGAGGGCCCTTGGGCCTCATCTTCTTCATCTGTAAAATGAGATGATATTCTATATCCTCTAAGATCCTTTCCAACTGTGAGTCTGTGATCCTGGGATCCTGTGATCATGACTATTGGTCCTACTTACATGAATAAGGACAGGTAGGGAAGTCTGGCATAGTTAATGATAGGTCTTATCAGCTGGGGCATAATCAGCAAAAAAAGCAATTGAGATGTCCTTAATAAGACATGTTCTATATCCAACAGAATGAGCCTACACTATATTGGTAAGGAAAGTCTATTCACATTTTCTGAACAATAGAAATCTTTTTACAGACCCAGGTTAGACTTTTCGAGCAGATGACAAAGTTGTTAGATTGCTGAACCTGTAATACGGAAGCTTTGAGATCAAATTCTACTTCAGATATTTACTCTTTGTGTTACTTTGGGTAGTTATTTAATGACTTTCAGCCTCAGTTTCTTCACTTATAAAAGAGGATTGCAGCATTTACCTCACAGGAACATAAGGAACAAATGCCTGAAAAAATGTGAAGTGCTTGAAGAACTATGAAGGAACTCTGTGGATGTTGTTACTCTTATTATTGTTATTTGGAAAAAAAATGGAGAGCATAAATTGCTATGACTTCAACATTTTTATCATGTTTCATACACCTGTGTTCTCAGTGGAGCAAATGTACACATATCAGTGGAAATTTAAAAGCATTATTATAGTTTAGAATTCTTATTTTCACATTGCCATTGTCTGATGGATTATATCTGAGAGATTTTAAAATGTTTTTGTTCAGTCTGTAGGCTTATCTTCATCATTCCAATGTTTTTCTTTATATACTATGCTATAAAAACAGCTTTTGCATCTTGAATTGGTTTCAGGTTTTAAGTCGTTATTCAGTTGATGTCATTAGGGAAAGAGGTAAGGCATAGGACTCTTTGCTAACCCCACAAAACATTTCCCAAACCATTTAATCACTTTATCACAAATCTTTAAAAACTGGATTTGGTCTCCAAGAATCATTTTTTGATCAAAAGTTAGTGATTCTGCTTCAAACAACTCTGCTTTCTAGACACAATACTAATTTTTTGAATGGAATGTTATTTTTATGAGCAATTCTGAGGTAGAGTATCACATAAAGCATAGCGGAGATAAAGTTTTCTGAAGCTATATGGCAAAATGAAGAGAATTAAAAGCCAGTCAGAATTGAATTGATAGGGATTTAAACCTTACTCCCATACCGTCAGTCATAGACCATTAATAGCTATAAGAGTCATTAATGGGAAAGTTATTAAATCTTCCTTGTGCCTGAATTTCCATATCAATTCCTCAAAGGGCTATTGTGAAAATCAATTGAATTAATATATTGATGCTAAGAAGATTGAATGAGTAGAATAAACTTTATTTCTCAGTATTATTTCACCTCTTGGCAACATTATGTGACAATGCAGAGAATATTTGTTGTCTTAGGTTTTTTCCTCTTTTCTCAACAGTGAATCATAATATGAACAATAAATGCTTCTTATTATTGTCTTCAAAATCAAGTCAAAATAGAAAATTGTATATATGTTCTTCTCAGCATAAGGTAGCAACAGAAAGAATATCCTAGAGTAGGGATGAGGAACCTTTTTCTCTGCCAAGGGCCATTTGGATATTTATCTGTGGTCTATATGTGTTCAAACATTTAATTAATTCTTCCCTAAAAAGCTCCTAGATTTATTGAATTTCTACTCTGCCTGCAGTTGACTCGACAATACCAGACCAATAGGTCCTGAATGCTGAAGGTTCCCTGCCTTAGAAGGTTTTGGGGCAAATGATCTGTCTGGAAATAAATGATAGGAAAAGAGAAGAGTATTGGGTCCCTTTAATCCAAATATAAAAGCTGTCCTTTCATTTCCCTCTAAAACCATAAGTCAACAGCTATGTCCATTTTATGAATGATCCCAATTTTTCCTTATGATTTACAACCAAATTCTTCTCTTTATAAGGTATTGAGTTATTCGTAGTAGTAGTTAAAATTATTTATATTTTGTTGTTATTACTGTTGTTCAGTTATTTTCCTTGTCGGACTCTGACTCCATTTGGGTTTTCTTGACAAAGATGAGTTTTTTGTCATTTCCTTCTCTATTTCATTTTTACAGATGAGATAACAGAGGCAAACAATATTATGCAACTTGCCCATAATTATTCCACCAGTATGCTTCCAAGGTTGAATTTGAACTTAGGGCTTCCTGACTCCAGACCCAGGGCTGAACTCACTGTGCTACTAATAGTTACTCATAAATAATCATAGAATATTTCCCATGCCTAAATTTCCCCATATTTTAACATAAATATTCCTTAGTTCTTCATTTGTAAATGATTGAACTTTAATGTATTTTCCCATTTATTCATAGGTGTCACAAATAAAACTACAAAGAAAACACAAATCACCAACTGTTTCTTAGTAGCCTCAGTCAGTTTTATGCCCCAAAGAAGTAAAGAGTTGAGGCAATCAATTCAGTAAACGACTTCTCTCAAAAGTTGACTTATGCTTCAAATAAGTAATCTGTCTAAAAATAGGTCTTATAACCATGTAATTATTCATATCACTTCTCAAAATTAAAAATTAGGATATAATATCATAAACTTTCATCTAGTATGTGATTACTATTTTTATTAATAATATTTATAGACATTGCAATTTTGAAATTATAGTTATAATTTTATAATTATAATGATGAGATTCCAATATGGCATCACTTAAGTTCAGCAGTCCTATTGCCCATTAAGCATAAAGGCAAAGGTGGACATTTTGCCCTTGTTTTCTGCTTCTGACTTAACAAAACTCCCAGACAACTCCAATTACCTAACTCCTTTTGTTCTGTCTCACACACCCACATCAGACTCTTACCTGATTACTGATTCCATTAAGGAAACTCTGATCTGAGTCTTATTTGAGCCTAGCATCAATAAGTGACTACAAGAACTTCTCCACCACATCGAGATTTGATGAGAAACATCTCTTTCCACATCTTGTACTGATTACTTGTTCTCCACCAAACCCATTTTTAGGCTATAACACTTCCCTACCTATGCTTCTATTTTTGAACATGTACCCTTCCCAACAAAACTCCCTCACTTTCAAACTTGAGGAGTTTCTTGTAACTATGGGGATGAAGATCTACATATGAATTTTGCCATGGCTCATGTGTTAAGTGTGTTTTTGCTCATTTTTAACCTGCTTGCTACATGAACATAATAAAAAACTTTTGTTTGTACCAGCTTTAATTTACTATAATTTTCAGAGTCCTAGGCTGGCTCCTCTTAAGAAGCACAGTGGTTGGAAAGGGCAATAGTTTCACTTACTTAAGACAGACTATTCCTTGACTCTCCTTAACATCATGGCATTATTCATTTCAGCATTCTGATTGAAAATAGCCATTGAAATCCAATTGTTATCACATTATGAATTTACTTCCCAACATTATTCTGTATGATGACTCCCTACAAATATGCTGCTTTTAAAGTTCTACTCTGCTTTCTGAATATTTAATTAGTTCATAATCCTCATTCACTTATATAATACTTCTTGTTATTTGTCCTTCATTCTTGAAGAAGACCTTGCCTTCAGGAAGGTGATGCCATAATTTGCAAGTGAAACGAATTTACGAAAAAGGGAAACTGTGAAAAGTTACCAGGCTTACTCTCTCCTCTGGAGCCATCTAGGTCTGATGGCAATATATAGATCAGAATGACTGGAGATGGCCCTGGATGCAATGGAAGACTTTGCGTTCAAAGGTCATAAGTCTCCTGATAGTCATGGTCATGCTAAAAGTGTATCTTCAAATTTGTTAAAATTCTTACCTCCTTCTTCTTAGGCCTGCAGGTCTATGAGGATGTGGGCTTATGCTAATAAATGTAATTGGTAGTCCATGAACATTAATTCAGGAACTTCATGCTGCCTTTGCTCAAGCTAAACTAACCTATATTCAAGTTTCTGTCAAGTCATTTTATATCCCCAGGCTTTCAAGAATAGAATATGAGTAATTGACTGATTTTTTTCAAATAAGATTTATTGATATCTTTTATTTTTATCTTCACATTCTAGTCATTTCTTAATATATTCTCTATCCCCTTCTGCTCTCTACCTAAAAGAGTAAGCAACATTTTCTCAGCCATCTTTGGGGACTAACATTAGTCATAATCATTAAGTTCATTGTCTTTTCATTGATATCATTGTGGTGCATATTACTCTCATGCTAAATGGTGCATATTAATCTCATGCTATTCAACTCACTACATGCATTCATGCAAGCTATTCCATGTTTGACTTTATTCCTTACAGTTTTAATTCACTAATGGTCATCAAAATTCAATCATATTAATATACTATTGTTACCTAAATAATTCTCTCAGATGATGAGCACATACTTTGTTTCAGAATTTTTTCCTCCTCCTACAAATGTTTTTTTTTTTCCTGTGAATGTTTTGGTCTTTCTGTTTTTTTTGTTTTTGTTACTCTTCTTTCTTGGAATATATGGATGGTAATAGGATCACTAAGGGATATGATTAGTTTGGGGAGTTACGAAGTGACTTGGGAAGAAATAGCTGATATATGGAATTAGATAAACAGTAAAAATCATCAATTGAGGCAGGCTACTGCCTGACAAGCATAGTGAAACTGCAGGTAAATGGCTGCTAGAGAGATGGAATAGATTGGTTTGAAGATAGTCACTTTTTCATATACTATTAGGATTGTGATTGGAGATGAATCCTACTTTATTTGAGGACTCTGTTTTCTTTTTCCCCTATAAGACTTGGAAACAGGGACAATCTCTATCCTAACTGAATGAACACTAGTGGATCATCTACTATTTCTTTCAATTCCATCTAAAGATTTTGCTAGTTCATTGAGGAAAAATAAAATTGAAATGAAAACCTACAATATTATATGGTATTAAAAATGAAACACATTGCTAACTATCATTAAACAGCAATCTATACTTCATCTGTAATTTGTTGGGTGAAGGAGAGAACACTGGGGGGAAAACAGAGTAGATATATACAAGATAAATTTATTATTGATAGGGTTTTTATTGCTTCATGATCCAGTCTCATGAATCAAATTAGCTATGTCCCCTCATTTATATACCACTTTAATGTGTCTAAAGCACTTTGCTTATATAATCTAATTTAATTAGATTACAGTCATTTTATTAAGTATGTAGCGTAAAAATAAATTCCTCCATTTTACAGATGAGAAAACTGAGGGTGATATTGAACCATAGTCAAATAGTAAGGATTAGATGCTGGATTCCAAGACAGAACCCTCTACACATCAAAACCAACAATGAATTCAAACAGAATATAGGTATTATAGTGGTTGCTTGGAGCTTTTGAGGATTAGATTCAGAATGTCACTGAGCAGCATCTTCACAGATTTTTAATTTAAAGATCCATTAAATTGTCAATAAAAAATTAAACAATAATGTGAAAATTTCAGAAAATGATTAAGGACTTACAAAGCAGATGACCTAGAATAAGGAAACAAATCTCATAGTATAGTAAATACAATAGTTCAAAGGACATGGGGGAATTTAAAGCCAGAGGATATGATAAATAGCCCAACATTCATTCATAATGATAGATCAGATATCTAGTTAGTAATAATGTGTCCAAAACTTCTAAAAATATTGAACAAATCCTGGAAATTTGAAAAAACCTTTGGTATATAAGAAGAACAATGGATTTTGTGAGAGAGTGCAAATGTGTTTTTATTTATTTGTTGATTAGGTAAAAGCATAACTCTATCTGGCCTGTCAATACTGTCAAAATGGATACAAATGCTGAGCAGATAGTATTGAAAGTGAGAATTCTTGCTTCTGTTATATGTCTTCTTGTAATTCTTGTTTCCTAGGGTTTCTCAAAGATTTAGATCCATTTAATGGAAGAGTCTTGAAAATAAATAATCTAGCATAATTGATTAAAAATTTAAAAAGGAAAAAAATAAGGTACTCTGAGATGTAAGCAAATGAAATTTCTCTTTTAACCTGTATCTTTACTGTCCCATGTTAACACAGGTAGTATAAATTCATTTTGATATACTTTTTGATTAATAATATTAAGTCTGTTGTCCTTTTAGCAGATTCTATTCTTTACAACTATGAGTAGTACTCAATTTTTTTTCAATTTAAAAATAAGCTACATGTCATGTTCAAGCCTTTTCTTTCACTGCAGTAATACAGCTAAAGTTTTAATGATGAAACCTAACCTCATCACAGGGAACTGAAGAAACTCTTCTGCAAAATCAGAGTAAAACTAACAAACTTTAGATTTGTATTTTCTTCTTTTAACTAAAAAATATATCATTTCATAGAAGAACCATCAGTCTGCCTTGGTAGAGGGAGTTTCTGCACAAAATATTACTCACACTGATGAAATCTCATTTGATCTCCAAAATGTTACATGCACATTTTTGGATATTTTCTACTTTAAAAATCCTTCTGCTCATTGTTCTCCAAATGTTAAAGTACTCATGATCAAACTCAAGGATGACAAGAAATGATGAATCTAGGTATGCCCAAATGAAGATGTGGCTGACTTTTCTCAGGAGCAAAAATACACATAAATAAGAATGTATCTAAGTCACTGAACAATCACTAAAATACCGAGTCATCTGAATTAACTCAAAATTGGAATTGTTATTTCTCTTTAGGGGACCAAAGAATATAATTTACTATTCTATCATTTCTTATTGCAGAACAAAGGGTCAAATGGCAGGGTGCCTAGTACATAATGTTTATTAAGCAGTTATTAACTAAATTGTTATGCAGTTTAAGGGATTAAATTAAAAATAAAAGAAGCACAATGTGATATCATCTTCCCATGTTTTAACAACTAAATAGTATTATTAAATAATCATCTAGCTTTATTATAGCCTATGATAATTCTCCTGTCTTCTTTAATGACTCATAAATGTATCTCCCAAGATCACAAAGTTGTCCTTGGCATTATTTTCACTTCTATGTATTTATATCCAATGAAAAAACCAATTACAACTTCTGCATAGCTCATTCCCAAATTTCTTTCATTAGTCAACCCTTTCTTGAAGCCTTCAGTACCACATTTACAATAGCTACCTGACAGTGTCCACCTTACTGTTTATCAGAATATCAAACTCAACATTTCCAAAATTATTTCTTCATAATTAACTTTCACCAAATTAGTTCTTCTTCCTGAAATTCCTACTTATAAAAATACTTTCTAAAGTTATTATTCTCTCTTATTCTTCATAACCAACCAATTACAAAATATAATTGATTGTTCTTTCTCAATATTTCTCATATATGTGTGTGTGTGTGTATGCCTTCCTTTCTGTTATTATAGCAATTTTCCCTAGTTCAGTCTTTCGTTTATACCCAAATAAACCAAAGAATTATTATAATTGCTCCCCCTACCTCTAATCCACCCTGTATATCAAGAGAAGCATGAATCAGCACCCCAAACCATAATCAGATAGCAGCATTCTATAGTGACATTTTGGAATTTAGTTAGAAGGTGACTCAGAAATCATTTAATCCAAACTATATATGAAAAGGAGTCTTTAGTACAACATTCACAACAAATTGGTAGTGTTGAGGGTACAGTTAACACAGTCTTCCAGGTGTTCAATTTTCCATGGTATAAGTCAACCAATTTCAATTATGAACAACTCTAGTTATTCAGAAATTTCTCTTCACATATAGAACTTTTAATTTGTCTGTCTCTTCTGCCTACTCATTTGTCTTCTCTTTATAAGTAAGCAATAATTCTGCTTCATGAAAAGCCATTCACTTTTAAAATCACATTCAATATTTTCTTGAAGGATAGATATCCTTTTTGTCCTAAAACATAGTTTGCTTCATTATGTAATGCTGTAGGATTAATTAACTCCTCTGGAAAATAACTTTCTCTTCTAATGTTGTTATGCAACTAAATGCCCCTAATAACACTGTTTCACCTAAAGTTTCATTTTCTTGGAATTAATTAGTTATTTAGGGGTATAGTTGCAATGTAATTTCAGACAATGTTATACTTAGACTGTTCTAGACAAGACAACCTTTGAAACTTTTTTCCAGTACCTCTTAATTTAAATTATTTAGGTTATTACTTATTCTATTTATAATATGATTTCATAGTGATGACATATGGTTATCTGTAGAAGGCAATAAGAAGTCTTTCATCTCTCTAGAAATGCTTCCCATCCCAAGTTCCCCATGGTTCATTCTTATGAACTCTCTTGTGGATTAATTTCACACATTATTTTAATTGTGTGTGTGTGTATATATATATATATATACATATATATATATATATACATATACATATATATATATTTATCTTATCTCTCAATTTATAAATACCTTGAAGGCAATGACACTATTTATTCAGGTTTATGTATTTCCCTGAATTAATTAATTAATAACGGAATTACAAAACAGGGCTAAGAGACACAGCTAAGATTAGAAGAAAAGAGAACTTCCAAACACTTCCTCTCTCCTCCAATACCCATGGTTCCTTAGATATTTCAATTTACAGATGGCATGTTTTATAGTATTTTACTACTCCTCTTCTGAAAAAATACTCATTTATATCAAAACAACAAATTCTTCTATTAAAAAACTCACTGTTACACATACATGGAAAGAAGAATAATAAGCAATAGGAATAGAATAAGAAATACATATAATATAAAACAAAGTTAAAGGAATAATTAGGTCAAAACATAGTAATTATTTTCTAAGATAACATATAATTGGAGAAATTTAGTTGCCAAAATCAGGTATCAATAGGCATATGTATAATTCTAGTCAAGAGAAGGGTCTTATAAATAGGTAATTTGATATTCTGTTCAATTTAACTCTAAGATGATAGGAACTATACCACTCCTCAATTTTATCCTCCCCCCTCTCTCAATAGGATGCTACAATTATCTGAAATCTTCCTAGAAAAACTTTTCTTTTTCAACACTTGCCACTAAAGCTTATTCTAAAACAAAAATGTTACCTGTAAATGCAAAGATTGTTTCAAGGGGTCCAGAGAAGGGGCTAGGTTGAAGGAAAAAAAAATGAAGCATTATATAGTTCTTGGATTTCCATGAAAACTGGACACAGAATGAATGCAAGGGTTATAATTTCTTGAGCTTGCCTCAAAACACTATCAGAAGTCACTATTACAATTTTAGTATATTTTTACAGTATTGTACAAATATTGTTTTCATTGGCTTAGAGAATTTCTGGTAAGGAGATATTTCCTACTAATTTAACTCAATGTTACCTGTTCTGTAAGTTATAGCATAAAAGAATTGTGTGAGGTAATGTGGGGTTGAATGGCTTACCTAACATCACACAGGAAATATGTCTCAGAGGCTGGGCCTGACTCAGATTTTATTCACTTTAATGTTGGATCTCCAACCAATCCTAATTAGATATCATATATTGGGGACAGAAATGTTTCTTTTGTGTCTAAGCATCCTACAATGCCTCATAACTTATAATTAATTAACCCAGGGTCTATAAATTTTATTTTTATTTTAAAATTTAGATAACTGTACTGCAACATGAATGTTTTCTTTGTAATCCTATGTGTTTCACTTTATTCATGTTTGATTTTATTTTATTTAAAAACCTTATTCTTAAAAGTGATTCTTAGACTTCATTTGACTGCCAAAAGGATCCATGATATGCAAAAGATTAAATATTCTTGTTCTCTGAAAGATAGCTAGGTAGATGGATGTCAATGCAGATAAAGATATAAACACAGATCAATTAGCATCAAAAGCATTGAAAAGGTAAATATAAAAAGAAATTATAGGTAGTTGGACTGATATTGGAGAATGACCTAAGAAAATATGGTATTATTATGAATCTACAGTTAAAGTTCCTTGATAAAAGCTGGCTTTCTTGGGATTTGCCTATGTCTTTTGTGTTTTATTGTATTTTTTTTTGCAGAATGTGTGAACAACACTAATCCTTGAAAAATTCAGGAGTCCAACAGAAGGTTTTTTCAATAATATGTCAAATAGTATATCCAATTCTAAAATCTTCTACTGAAGATATCTCAAGGTAATGTTACTTAATAAACAGGTTATTTTTCTATCATTCATATGTGAGTAGAGCATCCCTGAAGCAACAGAGTAAGAGACTTTTAAATTGATCTGAAAACTGTAATGTGCTTTTAAGCAAAAGCAAACCTGCTAATTCTTAAAATGCAATCACCATGGAATAAGACTCAGGTTATGAAACAGAATATAATTCTCAAACCCCTTCTATTTTCCTTACACATTTACTCCTTGGGCAGAACATTCCATTCATATACCTTACTACTACCTATAATAGAGATGATTTACACATTCTCATCATCAGTCCTCATGTATAATTTCTCATTCCCATCCCCAATGTCTTTACTGTCCTAAAATGACTTCTATTTGAATGTCTCTCCAAAAAACTATAGCCCAATAGTTATAAACATTGCAAAAGACAATTGTTTTTCAACAATACTTCACAGACTAACCCTATCTGACACTGCTTATGGACATTCACAACTCTTAAAATGTGTTAGTTATGAGTGACTGTGGATGGGTTTTGTATCTTTTTTATTGGCACTGTCTCACACAGAGAGTTCATATGTTCAACAAATTCAGTTCAACAAGTACTTATGAAGTACTTTCTGTCTTCGTTTTTAATGACTCTCCAGCAGTGTCAGCACCACTTTTTAAAAAGATTAAAGAATCATTTTTGTACATATGCTTGATACTAGTGTGAAAGACTTGTAAGCAATCAACACTATAATGACAACTTAGTAACAGATTAAAGTTTTAAAAATGGACAAGAAAGAAAATTGTGCATTTATTTTGTCTTTACCAATTGCAGTAAAAGCCATTTACAATTCAAAAGCAACACATCTATTTTAGTGGTACTCTGGTAAGGCTGATGAAGCTTTAAATAACAAATAATTGAAAAAAATACAAACCCACCCCCTAAATCTGGTTGCCATTTCTGTGCCAATTGCTGTATTGTTATATTGGAAGTTGCTAAGTTGTCTTTAGGTTCAGTTTCTCTATTTAAACATTTTCAGAGTGTTCCATCTCTTGAATTTCTGGGACAAAACTGAACATGGATAGAAACCTAGGGCTACAATTTCCCAGGCTTGCCTCAAAGTACTATAAGAGGTTAGCATTACAATTGTATCTTTGCTATTTCTATAGTCTGACTGACATCAATCTGAGTTGGATGCTTTTGTGTCACTCTCTAAAATGATTCTTATAACTCTCTCAGAATAATTTAGATAGGAATTCAGTCTTAGCAATGTCTATTCTTTAAGTTCCAGAAATTAGTTCAATAATAAATTCTGCTGACTGATAGATGCAGGGTTCACTTTTTCAGGTAATCTTTGACATAAAAAGCACCTTCTCACAACCTGATTTTTCCAGAGTATGGAATTCTCCAAAGCTTTATTTTGGTCCTTCTTTTCAACCTCAGATCACAAGAAGAGTGCCAAAATTGGTAGTCATTTAGCATTTCCAGTCCTGGAAAGGCATTGACATTTTTCTCTTTAGGAAACTTCTGGATAACTATATCACTTTAATGTTTATGAAAAGGTATATAACTTGTATCATTTGAAGAATCTGAAAAAGTCTGGTAAACAAATTCTCTATTGCTGAACAATATTTCCTAAAATGGATGATATTATTTGTAGTGGCTCACAATTCCCTCTGCATGTCATCCCCCTCAGTAGCAAGTGCTTGTTGACTCCTGGTATGAATATTCCCTTGATGTTTTTATTACACTTTAACTGGGAAAACCACTGGGAAAGTCTTGCAAGAAAACATTTTGTTTTCAAGTATTTCCCTGGGTTGCATATTGGTGGTGCCTGAGCAAATGTTTCAGTAGCAAGCAAGCAGACTAATATTTTGGTTCCTTTTCACTAGAGACAGCAAAATAAACTGAGTTGGTATCCTCCAGAGAAAGTCTAAGGATGGAGTTCTTAAATGAAATTGAATGATCCCAATGCTTAGATCTTCTTGCCTTTATTTTGTATAATTTCCTGATTCCTCACTTTTCCCAGAGCATTCTCATTGGGGAAAGGTATAGGAGGGATTCTTTCAGCCTTTACCACAAAGAATAAGGGTAATAATTTAAAATCAACATTATATAAAAAGTATCCGACTTAAACATGAAGCATCATGATGCAGGGCAACCAGAGAAATACCTATATATGTTCCTCTTTGGCCAAAGGATAAAAGATGTCACATAAATTTCTTTTCCTTGTCTTTCTGAGACTTTGTTTACAAATCTCAATCCTCCTTTCTGGCTTCAAACATTCCCTTTAGCAACATATATATGTGGATGTGTATCTGTGTGTCTGTATATATAATTTCAGGGAGTACTTTTTATGTACCTAGAAAGAGTCTTGTTTCAAGATGTGATTGTATCCTTTTCATTTGATCAATTTTCTCCCTCTAGGAATAAAATCTCCAAAGCACACTATTTGCCTTTTCAAATGATTCACAGTAACCACGACTAGGCAATTCTAAATATTTGGTATCAATAATAATAAAAAACAATAATAAAAGCAAAATGTATGAATGTATATGGATATAGTAGTTTTGGGGGCCGGACTAAATGATAAATGGTGTAATTTAAAAAAAAATATTTTATAGCTGAAAAAAATATAAATTCAGAGTGGTGAAGAAACTTATACAGGCCACGGTAAGTTAAAGAATATGCCTTAACATCTTTCTTTAGTTGATACTTATAGTTAGATATACTCTCCAGTGCTCAAGCTTCTTAATCTGGTTACCTTCAGTTGATTGTTCTAACCACACTATCCCAAAAAACAATATTTTTACTGGGTGGAAGGAAGGTCCTTTGTTATTCCCTAGTTTTCCTAATAGAGGTAAGCCCTGTGCTATGACTGCATTTTGAATGTTACCCTGGGCAGTTTGAATAGGTTCAGTCTCTCATTTACTGAGTAACTTGAAACCTAATGCAGTTGAGTATGGACGCTGGTTGGAAAGGCAGCGTTAAGGAAAGTTCAGCTCTAGGCATCAATTTTGCATACAGTGAAGCAACACTAACACACTGGTGTCTGAGGCTGTGGAAATAATATAGTTAGAATTTATGCTGGAGTAATGTCGAGGTGAGGCGATCATTTGTGTCTGTGTGTGTCGGAGATGCAGCGGCAGGAGCAGAGCAGGTTAGGAAGCCTATGCAGTTGCTTTACATCTTTATAGATGTAAAGCTGGGGGGGTGGGGGTGGGGGGAGGGCAGTGAGAGAGAAGGGAGTGATCTATCTCCTGCAAACCCTTTGCTGCCCTGGCTAGATTGGAGTACGGCATTAAAGGACATCATTCACTCCAAATCTCAGTGCCACCACCAGACTATGGATCACTGATGAATGAGCCAGCAGTTGAACGTTTAGCAGGCTGTGACGACTTTGCACTGAAATATGAAAATTTATTACCAGCTTGCCACATCACTGCCTCTCTGCCTGCTTTCCCTGTTCCCTCCGTGTACGCACTCCCACTCCATCTGACAGCCAAACCCCTTCTTACCCCTGTCTTCCCTCCTCCACGAGGGATTGATGGACTAACTGTCACGGAGTCCCGGCTGTCATTTTTCAAGAGCCGTAGTCCTACAGGGTCCTTCTGGCAGACACGCCGCTGTTAGACAAGGATTGTTTTTAATATTATTCTTATTATTCTTATTAAGTAGGCTTCCTAGCACATGACCTTGCTGAGAGGGTTAAAGAGGAACTGCGCCCTGGTGCCGTAGAATGCGCTCTACCCCAAAAGTGCTTGAGATGGAAAAAACAACCGGGCAGGAGGGAAAGGGAGTAAAGGAGAGAGAGAGAGGAAGGGAGAGAGAGACAGGGAGAGGAAAGGAGAGGAGCGGATCAAGCAGACAGGCGGTGCCAGCCAATCAGAGGCGCGCTCACGAGCTGCAGAAGCAGAGCATCTGAGCCCAGGGGTTTGGAGGGACCCGAGCCGGAGTCGGGTGGCTCTCTGAGGATTGGGAGCAGCTGTGCGGTGCTGTGAGCACCGAGAAAGTCCCCCTTTGCTTCTTGTAAATTAAGTTCCTTGTCATCAGTTAGGGCAAGTCAGCCAAGGTAAGGCTTATATGAATAGCACTTTCATCTATAGTAGCATTAAGCTTTTTGGTACAGCGGGGCTGCTAGCCCAGTGCAATCAGAGTAAATAATAATCATAATCATATTTTGTGGAATCTTCCTGTAGCAGGGTTTTCACAGCCTCTCAATGTTTATCTGAAAGTTGTGTCTTAATGCCGTTAAGCCTTATCCTCATTGCTGTTGTAACATTTTTTGTTTGCTTATCTAAGGATGTTGCGATAGAGCTAGGCTACAGATTAAGACTCTAAGAGTATAGATGTATTTTCTGTATATTTTAATCCGTGAATGTGTTCATATTGGCTCTGCTCCGGACTAAGTTGGGAGGATACTGAGCAGGCACATTTTTATAGTAGGTGCATTCAAATAGACTCACTTATGAATGTGTATTAAAATGAAGCAAAAGCAGTGTAGTGATAAAAAAAATAAACATTAAACTTCAGATTTTAGAAGTGGTTTTTAATCACTGCGTTTCCAGGGTCTATGAAATATCATCATATCTGAACTGAAACTGCATTAGAGCAGTGCTTTTTTTCTTCTTCTTCTTGTTCGAGGAATGCCTCCGTAACTGCTTATTAAGCCTTAAGATGAAACTTTTACTTCTTGAAAAGGACACTATAAATGATGCATGAAAAGAAATTAGCCTGCCTCCTGTAGTCAACCCCCACCCTTTTAACATTAGGGGATGTTTACTCTTTTATTAGCATTAATTCATTTCCCCCACTTCAACTTCCTAAACTGGTGAAAGAAGAATGTATAGTTCAGCATTTGAATGAGCTTGCAGTTCAGGACTGTTGCTTCTCTGTTTCATATTTTGAACGCAGAAATATAAAATCGTGTGTGATATGTGCATGTGTGTCCCGTGTCAGTGTGTGCAAATGCATGTGTGTGTAGAGAAAAAGACGGGAAAGCAACTCAAATGTAACAGGTGTAAAGAAATTGAAATGGAATTCCCTAAAGTAGACTTTGAATTATGCTAGGTTTGATTTCCTTAATTTTTATTAAAGTTCAAGATGCAATAAATGAACTTGCAGTTTAATTGACAACAAATTCTTTTTTCTGACACCTTTTCCCCCTATCAAAAAAGGAAACACAAAAAATCCAAAGTCAAATAACCATCGTCTTCATTTACCTTAAGTGATGGCATCACTGCCTCTTGTTATGCAGCTTAGATAATTAAAGACAGCTCCTGGATGTTTTCAAACCTTTATTTTTTTTAAAAAAATTCGGGAATAATTGAGAGATTTCAGGACATCCTGCTTTTCTTCTATAATATAACCTTGTGACAAACCTCTGTATTGTCGGAAAAATATTTTTTTTCAATTTAGGGATTGAAATATAGTCTAGATCTCACATTGGAAAAAGATTGGCATGATCCCATTATAAAATTCATTTCTATTTCTTACCAGCATGATTCAGCCACCAATAATAATTCTATTATCTTCCATTTTCTGTTGATGTCTTTTAATTCAAGCTTCCTTGATAATTCATTTTTACTATTCACATTGCTTATCAGTGCATTTATCTCTTTCATGAGGCATGAGGCATGAGACTAAGTTGTACCTAAACATTCCAAGAAATATTTTTGATGCAATATCCTGGAGGCTTCTAAATTTGAAAAAAAAGGTAATTCTAAAAATAGTACAATAAATTAGACCCTTATCACAACCCTCTACATCCTAAATGGCATTATAGAGTGACTGCTCTTTCTTGTTTCTTTCCTTCTATTCATTCATTCAAGGCTTTATATATGCTCAGTGATATTTTTATTGCGATGGAAAACACAAAAGATACTTCCTGTCCTCATGGAGCTTATTGCAGAATGCTGGAAGCAACAGATATATCTTATGCATATTTATTATACATAATATATATTAGCATTCAGCTTGGAACATAGGTACTTGAATATTATTGACTTGTTTAAACACATGATTAGATATGGCAGTACAAAGAAGAGATATAAGCAAAATGTATTGTGGAGAAAGGAGAAGTTTCTTCTGGATGGGGGGTAGGGAACAAAGAAGTATTTATGGAATGATAACATAGAAATTCTGATACAATTAGAGTCAACTGAAAGTAAAATAAAAGGCTAGGAGAACAATCAGTATTACACTTACTAGCTACCTTGGTTTTCAATATGGTTGCATTTGATCTTGGAAAGTAGGGCCAATAATGCTTCAATGCTTCAAGGAATCATTGGTGTGAATATTCTTTTAAATTATGCAAATCAAGACCTCTCTATATACCTTTCCCTGGGGCCTACCTAGCGATGAGTTTCTCTAAATATATCTAGACAATAAGTTCAGTTCTAAGTTGACATGAATGAGCTTGTTTTCCAATGGCACAATGTTACAAAAATCAATGCTATCACCATTCCATGATGAGGCAATGGAAAAAAAAGACTTTGGTACAGGATGGTTAATATTATCCAGTATTGGGGAGGTATCAAAAAAAGGTTGACTAAATAGGAAATTTTAAGGTTTTTAAATGACTTAAGAATATAGAAGTTGGGGTGAGGGAGAAGAAAAATTGCATGTATATAGCACTTTAAAATTTAAAAATCACTTTATATACATTAGTTCCTCTGATCATCACATCAATGCTTTGATATAGGAGTTATTACTATCTTTGTTTTACACATGAAGAAAGTGAGGATCAGGAAATTAAAATGACTTAGCACACAACTAGGAAGTATAGTGGCAGCTCTGTAACTCAGATCTTGCCTGATTCCAAGTCCAGCATTCCATCTTCTATGTTCCTGTCTTGGGGAGAAGATGAAGTGAGAACAGTTAAGAGAAAATAAAGACATCTATCAACACTTCATGATTTTTCTCACTGCATAAATAATATTTTTGTTATTATTTTGTTGTTCAATGGCTTTATTTAACTTTTACTGATACTTTTTGTAGTTTTCTTTGAAAAGACACTGGAGCGGTTTGCCATTTCCTTCTTCAACTCATTTTAGATGAAAATCTCAGGAAGATGTTTTATTCTTCCTGACTTCAGGGCTGACACTCTAACTACTGAGTCACCTATTGCCTAAATAATATCACATACTACATATCTATTTGATTCCCTGTGTGTTTCTGTGTGTGTGTTTGTGTATTCAGTTTGAGTCAGTAATCTCTCTACCTCTTTATTGCAACTGCAATGTCTTCTCCAGATAGTATAATAAAAAAGAGGGAAGGAGTAGGGGAGGAGAAAATTTTGAGGAACAGATTATTTGTGATTCTTCAGAAAGTTTAAATACTTTTTGAGTGGAAATTATCACTCCCATATTGCGCAACCTAATTCATTATGGATATATCTTACTTATAAATAATTTTTTTCTTTATATTGAATTAAAATTGGCTTCTCTGTAATTTATACTCATCATTCTATCCTCTGTAATAATAAATACTTCTTTGAAATGATAACCAAAAAATATTTAAATATAAATATAATTTCTTTCCTTTCAAATTTTTTGTCTTTTCTATTCTCTATTTTTTCATACATATGAACATGTATATTTTTAAGTTACAAAATTTCCTTCCACCCTCCCTTCCCACTCCCCCTCCCCTCAGCAGCAGTCAGGTTAGCATTGTACATACATATTTTTAATAAAGATGTTTACGAGGGGCAGCTAGGTGCCACAGTGGATAAAGCATCGGCCCTGGAGTCAGGAGTACCTGAGTTCAAATCTGCTCTCAGAAACTTAATAATTACCTAGCTGTGTGGCCTTGGGCAAGCCACTGAACCCCATTTGCCTTGCAAAAACCTAAAGATGTTTACAGATTAATCATTTTCGGTATGAGGAATTAGGATACAGGGCAAAGAGATACATAGGAGATAATTTTTATAGTGTTCATCAGATTCTGAAGGGTTGTTTTTTGTTTGTTTTGTTTTGTTTTGTTTTTCTTTCTCTGGATGGGGTAACATTGTATAGCCAGTCTATTAAAATTGTCCTAGCTCTCTGAACTGCTGAGAGGAGCTGCTTCCATTAAGTTTGATTTTCTCACGTTGTTGTTAATATGTACATTGTTCTCTTGGTTCTGCTCCCTTTGCTCATCATCAAATCCTGTAAGTCATTATATGCCTCTCTGGAGCTGACCAATTTGTGTCTTTTCTAAGTTAAATATTACATGAAACCGTGAGAGAGAAACGATAGATTAATAGATAAATTATAGATATTAACAGATAGAAATATATACATACATAAAGGAGTATATGATAACTTTACAGTTTTTGCAAAACAACATAGCTCACCACTTTGGATGAATTCTCTAATTATATGATAGCATGATCATGACTTAGAAAATAGGTCAAATGTCTTCACTGAGTTTTCTTGCTGGTCTAAATCTTTCTTTTTGAACTAGACCTTTGTATCAGTGATAGGTTGAGACTGGTTGCTTTCCTTCATGGTAAAAGGAAGTCAAGAGAAAGGTTGAATGACATAAAAAGATTGATTTTGTCTTTTTGTGATGAAAATATTGCAAAGGTCAGAGATGTGAATCTGTAAGAAATCAAACATGTCAATTAATATAACACCATCATTTTATAGATGAGAAAACTGTGATTCAAAAAGGGAAAAGACTTGCCTAGAGTCCAACAGATATCAGCTGCCAGTATTCTGATTCAGATTCATACCCATGTCCTTGGACTGAAAATCCAAGGTCATTTCAATTAGACAATACTTATAATTTCAAAATTTTTGCCTCTAACAATAT
Organism: Macrotis lagotis; assembly: GCF_037893015.1. Classification (NCBI taxonomy): domain Eukaryota; kingdom Metazoa; phylum Chordata; class Mammalia; order Peramelemorphia; family Peramelidae; genus Macrotis; species Macrotis lagotis. The sequence continues at coordinate 359,957,476 of NC_133666.1, read as the reverse complement.
ACATCAAAGACAAATAGTTGAGCTCCTAATTAGCATTTAAATTTCTCCTCTCTGTGACCTGAAACCCCAATATATACTTCACACAATTTTAAAGAAAATGATATACAGGGGTAATGATCCAATAACTCAAGTTGGACTAGGAGGACTTCTTAACCTGGATATCAAATTTAGTTATTTTTATAAATGTATTTCAATTTGTTTCTTTTATAATCTTATATATTTTATTTTCTCAGAAGGGCCCCTTTCTAGACTGCCAAAGGTACCCATGGCATACCCCCAAAAAAGGTAAATATCCCTGGATACCCTGGATAAGGTGGTTCCTTCTAACTCAGAAAGTCTGTGATTCAGATTAATTTTACCTCAGAATATTTTTACTTATTTTAGGTAATACTAAGCACATCACTGGGTGCCAAAATGCTACTTTTGGGAAAAATTGGAAACAAAGTAAAGTGAGCATACTCAATTATATTAAGAAAAAAATGTGAATCATTTTACTGCTGATACTATATTATGGTATTTCTATTAGACTAAAAGAGTTACAAGCAAATCCACACCCTTGTACATCTTATTTTTCTGACTTTTGATCTGGAAAACACATATCTTTGGAAACACTGATCATTTCACCCATCTAACCTCTATATCATGTCCTCCCACACATCAGACTTTTTCTCCTAAGGAATTATGCAACATTTCGATTGCACAAACTTTTCACATTTATGATTATTCAGTACCTTGGGCAGCTAATTATTGGGGAGGGGAGGGAGAGGATGCTTTAATTTGACTGGAGTGAAAAGAGACCAAAGGAGAACACATATTAGCTAATCCAGTAAGAACAGAGTGATTACTCCATGTTTTAGATTGCATGCTAAAAAGTTTTTTAACTTAACACAGTGTGTAATAGGGAATTAGTGTAAATTTTAAAAGTGGAACAACATGTTTTTCATTTTATGCACAATGAAGACTATTATTCTGACAGTGATGTGAACAATGGATTGGAGGAAAGGAAAGAGTTGAATGGAGAATACCAGTTAGAAGGCTGTTGAAATAATACCAGTTGGTTTTATTGAGGATCTGTGCTAGAATCATTGCAAGTGGGAATGAAGAGTAGAGAAAAACAAGAAATGATGTTGGAGCACAATCAACAGACATTTTCAAAGATATAATTTGGGTGAATGATGACTCTATCAGGAGAAATATTGAAATCATAGGAATGAAAAAATTTAGAGGGAATTATAATAAGCTTAATTATTTGCCTAAAGAATTTAGGATATAGTAAGACATTCAGGAGAATATGTCAGTTGGAAATGTAGTTCTGGAATTTTGAAAGGAGTTCGGGAATGAAAATGGAGATTGATGATGGTAGTTGGAGTAGTAACCAGTTATGTATTTTTTTCCCTTTGAATCCTCAGTAGCTTATTCTTAGTAGGTACTTAATAATTTTTTATTTAATTGATTGATTGATGAATCAAATTGCCATGTAATAGAAAGAATTGAGAAAAGACAAGAGTTGAATAAGGATAAAATTCTGGAGAACTGTGACCAAATTATACACATACACACATACAAATAACACACACACACACACACATGTATATTTCTATATTTCAATATTTCATTGATCCATGAACTCTATTAATAGCAATGATAGTTCCAGAGTATATGCCACCTCAGAGTTCTCATAGTTATTATTTGAGGGAAGTAGTAAAAGTATTTTTTTATAGATGAGGAAATACAAAGGCCCAAAGAGGATATATAATTGCTAATGCTTTATAGTATAAGTATCAAAATAGGTTTCCTGATCATACTTTTCCCACTATACAACACTGCCTTTCTACTTTAAAAAAATGGAGGTGATTAATTCACAAATTCTTAAAAATCTTTCTTTTGTTTTTAATTCATTTGAGAATTTTACTCATATACCTCACCTATCAACCTACATTTGTTCCACAAAGCAATGGAATGAGGAAAATTAGATAAGACATGAGGAGATTTCTCTAATTAGTATTTCTATTAAATGCTATATGTTTTCATTTTGATATAGCATTTGTTATCCTTGCCTAGTATATCAAGTATTGGTCACCATCAGATAGTGGACAAACACAAACTAAATCCCTTTTGTTGCATTCATAAACAAAGACTATAAAATGATGAGACTGGTAAGCCTTCATTCTCAATTGAACCTTATTTTATGAAATAACCATCCAGAAATCCAGTGGTTCGTTCGTGCTTTTACCTTGCTTCCCTTTTCGTAGCTATTTTCATGGTCAGTCGGTGAATAACACAAGTGTTGTAGCTATCTATTACTTGGATATATAAACTTCATGTTAGAAGAAAACAGATATGGCCTATTTGCAAACATATTTAATCTACCATATTTGGTTTGGATCATTTTATATTTCTGAAAATCAAACTCATCCTCTTAAAGAATGATTTCTCCCTATTTTAACATGAAAATAAATTGTATACCTCCTTTAAACAAAACCACAAGTTTAAAAGGCAGTAATAAAAATTTCTTTAAGAATTATGTTATTTCATATTACTATGGTAGTAAAGTCACATAATGGCAAGTAAATTAACTGAAAATGACTATGTGTATATTTATTTTAATTGAAAAATTTATGCTAGATTTCATATTAATCTTGATTAAAATGATTTATTTTAAATGAAATTATTCAGTTCATTCTTTGAATTCCTTGGTAGTACTTACCTAGGGGAGAGAAGTGTAATTTGAGTATTTTCATATTAGCATACATATAGTATATAAACACTGATATTCATGTAAGACCTTAGTTGTACTAGTTTGCACATTTCTCCTAATTGAGTGATGCAGCTTTTGAAACTATCATATTCTTATTTTGGTAGTGGATTCTTCCCATGGATTCCAAGACAATATTTTCTCTTTATTCTCCTACTTCCTTTCTGACTTCTTCCTTTCAGTGCTCTTTTCCTGTTCATTATCTGTCTCCTGTTCTCTGGGAAAGAATGCTTCCCATGATGTTTTCTTTAGCCTTCTTTTGTTCTCACTCTACAATTTCTTCCCCCAGTGATCTCTTAGACTTTCATGAAGTCAAGTATCATCTCTTTGTCATGGTACGCAGATTTTATATCCGACTTTCATCTTTTGTGAACTTTAGTTTTCTATATTTAATAGCCCATTGTACATCTATAGCTGAATGATCAGCTGATGTCTCAAGTTTAGAATGTCTACAATAGAATTTGTTTTTAACAAAACATGCCTCTTCTACAAACTTGTCTATTTCTGTCGTTTGTTCCCCTCTTTCAAATAATTCTTATTAATAATCTCAGAGATTCCCTTGTTTCTTAGTCTTCAAGTTCCCATTCAATTTGTGTCAATTCTTGTTGATTCTACCTTCATAGTAACTCTTCTGTTTTTTTTTCCACTTCATTTTCACATGATCAGGATGTAGTTGAGTCCCCCATGTCGTATCTCCTGTGCTATTTTTATAGTGTCTAATTGGTCTCCTCCTTCTTCTGGTCTCTCTTCACTACAGTTTATTCTCCAGTGGGCAGAATCATCTTCCTAACTACACATTTTCCCATGTCATCACTCCTCTTGCTTAAAATACTTTTTTGCTTTTAAATAACAACAATAATAATTTTTGGGATTACGTTTAAGGACAGAATCTGACGCAGACCTAAATTTTGAGCCTCATCTTATATTGCTTCTCTTCATTCACTCTATTTTCCTGTCAAAAAGGACTATCCACTGTACCTATAAGTCAGTCTTCACATGGGACACCTTCCCCTACTTCAGCAACTTTGCATAAGCTGTCTGTCCACCCTGGAATATCCTATGCCATTGGTCTTTCTTTCTTTTTTTTTTCCTTCTGTCTTCAGCAAAGTGAGATTACTTTCATTATGTCTTCTCTAAGCCCCTTAGTTGTTAATATTCTTAACCTCCTCAAATGTTTATATATATATATATATATATATATATGTTATTATTTAAATATGTATGTATTACCAAATGTTATGCATTCATTAAATGGAATAAACTATAAACTTCTTGAAACAGTGTCAATTTTTTTTTGTATTTTTGTATCCTCAGTGCCCACTAATGCCTCACATATAGTGGCTACATAGAAAATATGTATTGAATTATGTGGGCCTATTATAAGTACTTTATTAAGTATAGGAGATATTTGAGATAAAAATATTATAAAAATTTTGCCATCAAAAGGTTCATATTTATTTTCTTATTGTTTCTTTTTCCCCTCCATCTTTTTCCCTGATCTTCTAGCATCTTTGTGTCTTTATTTTCTATCCTTCCTCAAATTTTTTTCTTCCATATTTTTTATTTCTTCGTTTATTGCTTTATTTCATTCCACTTATTATCTCTTTTGCATGATAACAAATAAGTATATGACCAGGTGTCAGCGTAATTTGAGTATTTTCATATTAGCATACATATAGTATATAAACACTGATATTCATGTAAGACCTTAGTTGTACTAGTTTGCACATTTCTCCTTATTGAGTGATGCAGCTTTTGAAACTATCATATTCTTATTTTGGTAGTGGATTCTTCCCATGGATTCCAAGACAATATTTTCTCTTTATTCTCCTACTTCCTTTCTGACTTCTTCCTTTCAGTGCTCTTTTCCTGTTCATTATCTGTCTCCTGTTCTCTGGGAAAGAATGCTTCCCATGATGTTTTCTTTAGCCTTCTTTTGTTCTCACTCTACAATTTCTTCCCCCAGTGATCTCTTAGACTTTCATGAAGTCAAGTATCATCTCTTTGTCATGGTACGCAGATTTTATATCCGACTTTCATCTTTTGTGAACTTTAGTTTTCTATATTTAATAGCCCATTGTACATCTATAGCTGAATGATCAGCTGATGTCTCAAGTTTAGAATGTCTACAATAGAATTTGTTTTTAACAAAACATGCCTCTTCTACAAACTTGTCTATTTCTGTCGTTTGTTCCCCTCTTTCAAATAATTCTTATTAATAATCTCAGAGATTCCCTTGTTTCTTAGTCTTCAAGTTCCCATTCAATTTGGTGTCAATTCTTGTTGATTCTACCTTCATAGTAACTCTTCTGTTTTTTTTTCCACTTCATTTTCACATGATCAGGATGTAGTTGAGTCCCCCATGTCGTATCTCCTGTGCTATTTTTATAGTGTCTAATTGGTCTCTCCTTCTTCTGGTCTCTCTTCACTACAGTTTATTCTCCAGTGGGCAGAATCATCTTCCTAAACTACACATTTTCCCATGTCATCACTCCTCTTGCTTAAAATACTTTTTTGCTTTTAAAATAACAACAATAATAATTTTTGGGATTACGTTTAAGGACAGAATCTGACGCAGACCTAAATTTTGAGCCTCATCTTATATTGCTTCTCTTCATTCACTCTATTTTCCTGTCAAAAAGGACTATCCACTGTACCTATAAGTCAGTCTTCACATGGACACCTTCCCCTACTTCAGCAACTTTGCATAAGCTGTCTGTCACCCCTGGAATATCCTATGCCATTGGTCTTTCTTTCTTTTTTTTTTCCTTCTGTCTTCAGCAAAGGTGAGATTACTTTCATTATGTCTTCTCTAAGCCCCTTAGTTGTTAATATTCTTAACCTCCTCAAATGTTTATATATATATATATATATATATATATGTTATAATTTAAATATGTATGTATTACCAAATGTTATGCCATTCATTAAATGGAATAAACTATAAACTTCTTGAAACAGTGTCAATTTTTTTTTGTATTTTTGTATCCTCAGTGCCCACTAATGCCTCACATATAGTGGCTACATAGAAAATATGTATTGAATTATGTGGGCCTATTATAAGTACTTTATTAAGTATAGGAGATATTTGAGATAAAAATATTATAAAAATTTTGCCATCAAAAGGTTCATATTTATTTTCTTAATTGTTTCTTTTTCCCCTCCATCTTTTTCCCTGATCTTCTAGCATCTTTGTGTCTTTATTTTCTATCCTTCCTCAAATTTTTTTCTTCCATATTTTTTATTTCTTCGTTTATTGCTTTATTTCATTCCACTTATTATCTCTTTTGCATGATAACAAATAAGTATATGACCAGGTGTCAGCAGAGAGATCTGGTTTTAAATCCCAGCTCTGCTGAAAATTATCTTTTTTGATATCAAGTCAGTCATTTCTTTCTGTGACTCAATTGCCTCTTAGGATTAGACTAAGCTCCTGATCTCCAAGCTTTCTTTCAACTTTAACATTCCATCAGTTTAAAATATTCTATGAATCTTATTCTTCAGTTATCTCCTCCAGCATTCTCTAAATTGTGACCATCTGTCCCAATCATCCTTACAATCATAATTCACCCTTATATCTGCACAGGTAGCTGACTATACTTATATATCCTACATTTATAGAGTATGTCAAAATCCTACATCTATCACTTACCTGAGTAAAACATTTATTTCTTTCAATGTAATGCTGGACTTCAGACTATCTTTAATAAGTTCTTCAGAATATATAACGGGTCAAAGCTTCCACCTTCAGTGCTTAACCAATAGAATAATCCCTGTGGCTGTTTTATTGAAACAAAAACAAGTGATTGCTAACAATAGCAAATAATTACATAAAAATTCTATAGTTTTTATTTGTTTTTAGGAAGGTTTTTTTTCATTGAAAATAGTCAATTCACAATAGGTTACGGATCCTAACTTGAAAGTAGATCCCTGTCAATGCTAAATTACTTTTTGACTTATTAACTTTCCCCAGAATTTGCATATTAGTAGGAACTTAATCAATAGTTATTAATTTTAGGTGTTTTGGATTTTTACTTGAACTCTGACCTTATAAATCATAGTTTATTCATAGAATCTCTATAACCACTTGAGATTCAATTTAAAAAATTTCCCATCTTAACTTTACTAGCTAATAAAGTATATCACTTGTCAATTTTGTGAATTTTTAAAAATATTCATGATAGAAAAGTCAATATTTCATGAAATATCAAATGATTAAATGTCAAATTATTATATTCATATAAAGAAAAGCTGCACTTTACTAACTGCTAATATTTCATAGGATTAAAAATGCAAAATTGCACAATATATGAAAAACATTTAGTTCCCTTGTCAACCCCATTTTCCAGATGGGAAACCTGAGGCCCCTGGATATGTGAATTACTCAAGGTGACATAAGTAATAAGCAGAAAAGTAGGAATTTAATATGAGTTCCTTTGATAATAGAGTAATTGTTTTTATTGAACTTTTTCTACCTTATTTGACAATTAAACAAAATTGAATATATCAGAAATAGGATTCTATTTTGTCTCAACAATTTATAATGTGTTAGACTTTCTTCATGAAAAAAGTATAATTCCATGACCAATATATATTTTAAGGTCATCTTAATTTTTTTTCTTCTCTCAAAGACAACAAAATGACTTTTATAAGGCCACCCTAAACAAAGGAAATAATATTGCTTGATATTGGGAGAAATATAACAGTGTTTTTTAAATAATAAAAGGAAATGAAAAGATAATCATTGACCAGTTTATTAAATCCTATAATACTAAAATAAATAGAGTCTTTTAGGTCTGTACATAAAAGTTTTAGGATAAGCCCAAATTCAGAGTAACACTTTCATCCAAAAATTTGGAAGGTAATTCAAGTATAGAATCAAAGAAAAGCTGAAATACATTTATGAATGATATATATATATATATGTTGTTATTAATTTTTAAGGGGGGAATTCCTAAAAATTTGAAACTAACTTAAAATAGGATAACCCTATGCTATCATTAAGTATTTCTAGATGTCCCTCTCAAACACAGATTTCTTAAGGAGGAAGGCTAATTTATTATAGAATTATTGCATTCTTAATTTTAAGAAAAAAAAAACAGATGCAACACTTAGCTCATTTGTGATACTATTTTATAACATACCATTTTGATTATAAAGGAGTTTATGAAGTATTTCCAGTTTTGCTATTAATCCGAGATTATTAAAAAGAATACTTGATTTAGGTTGGTATTTCAACATTTCATAATAAATCTCTGACCTCATTGAAAATGGGCATTCTCTTCATCAGTTCTGATAACTACTCTTTCATACCATACTCTTTACTAAATGCAAGACAATATGCTTAAGTTATTTACAAGTACTATAGTATTTTGTCCTCAGCAAAACAGTCTAATATAGGTGTGGTATAGTCTCTATTTTATAGTTGAGAAAACTGAAGGAAAAGGAGGTTAAGTGACTTATCCAGCAAAAGAAAACTATTAAATATCTGAAAATGGATTTGAATTTATGCCTTCCTGATTCCAGGGGTAGCAGTCTATCCATTCTACCCTTAGTGTGCTTGAAAATTTTTTGGAAGGGAATTCAAAAGAAATGCCTTAGGTAAGAATGAATATTAATCTAATTTTCTTTAATATTTTCTCAAGTGAGAACTTTTCAAACTTCTCATGCACAAATGCAGAAAATCAAGTGTGAAAAAGCTGGCAGTTTGAGCATCTAGTAATTTCAATAAAAATCAGAACTTTAAACATCAGAATAACTATTTTTTCTGAGACTATGATTGAAAAAGACAAGCCTGGCGGCTAGGTGGCATAGTGGATAAAGCACCGGCCTTGGAGTCAGGGGTACCTGGGTTCAAATCCGGTCTCAGACACTTAATAATTACCTAGCTGTGTGGCCTTGGGCGAGCCACTTAACCCCATTTCCCTTGCAAAAAAACCCCCTAAAAATAAAATACAAACCCTTTTTCCAAATACTATTTATCGGTTAACTATATTCAAAACCAGGAAGTTAATCTGGACATGCATTAGGTCAATTATATCATAGAATCCTTTATAAATTTGATGAAATCTACATATTCCCTTTTAAAAATTGATTTTAAACATATAAAATAAAATGCATGAGATTAAAAAAGGAAAATATGAATTTTTTTAAAAAATAGAATACAAATAGAGTACAAAATAGAGTACAAATTCCTGGATGTGCTAGGTAAAGCAATTGTCTTAGAGCAGCTGTGCTATATACCCTAAATTATGCTAAGAAGGTATTGACCTTGGGCTGAATTCGAAGTGACTGGAGAATTCTTATAAGAACTCTGACATAGTTTTGGCACCTGAAATGACTCAAGAGAAATAGACAATTAGTTTGGCATAAAATTTGTCCTCAGTATCTTCAGGTTAAAGAAAAATTTAATGAAATATTTAGTTGAACACCTGGTTATGATTTTAAGAAATTTTTGTTCTAATTTCCATGTGTATTCTGAGGATTATTGAATTCCAATTGAAGACTTTCTAGGTGACCCTCAAAAATGAATCATTTTCATTTCTTTTTTGGGGGGGTGTTGCAAGGCAAATGGGGTTACGTGATTCGCCCAAGGCCACACAGCTAGGTAATTATTAAGTGTCTGAGACCGGATTTGAACCCAGGTACCCCTGACTCCAAGGCCGGCGCTTTATCCACCTAGCCACCCCAATTTTCATTTCTTTTAAAAGGAAGTTGGGGCGGCTAGGTTGTGTAGTGGATAGAGCATTGGCCCTGGAGTCAGGACTACCTGAGTTCAAATATGGCCTCAGACACTTAAGAATTACCTAGCTGTGTGGCCTTGGCTAAGCCATTTAACCACAATTTGCCTTGCAAAAACCGCTAAAAATAAAAAAAAAATAAAAAAAAGAAGTTAGGGATGACTTGTCCAAAATATTTTGAGCAGTCAGAATCTTATACCAATTTTAAAAAAAGATAATTAACCATTGTATAAAGATTGAAAGACTTGTAAAATGATACTCATACTCTTACTTATTATTCTATTTATTTCAATTTGCCATCTTACATTTAGGATATATATATATATATATATATATATATATATATGTGTGTGTGTGTGTGTGTGTGTGTGTGTGTATATGTGTGTGTGTGTATATATATATATATATATATTTCTAATCAGAGGAAGTTATATCATCATATCATTTTCAGTGTAGGGTTTGTTATTTCTAGCTCAGTATCCTTGTTTATTTCTACCTGAAATTGTCTAGACTATTGACATCAACTGCTGCTTTTGCAAAATTAATCACTTGACTTTATATGAAAATGACAATTTCCAACATTTCCTTTCAAATTAGTATGTCTATATTTTTTATAGAATTTTACTAACTTATCTGCATTGACCAAATGAAAAACAGAGTTTGCTTTAAAAATAAAAAATGCTATACTCACTTCTATTGAAGGTGAGTGAATAGTTCACCTGAGATGACTGTTTAGGATTCATATTATTTACATGAATATACTTCAAAACTTTCATAGATCACTAATGTGACTATTTACTAGTTCAGATTATACTCCATCCAAAGCTTCTCATCTTGGAAGACTCCTGAATATATTCTCCCATCTGATGACTATATATTCTCTGATAACTATATACCTATTTATAACTGTATATATTCTCCCATCCATTCAAAGAGAATTTTGAGAACTTTCTCTAGAATTTTTATGTATCAAGAGTGCACTTTGGCTAGCTGAATATTGTCTTCTTTACTAACCATCTGGCCAGTCTAAACCTTTTTTCTGATCATCTTATTCCTTATCTGAATAATATACTTTAATGCTACTTTTTGTTTCATTCCTTTTATGTAGATTGGTATTGAATATGGGCTTTAGGTTGCTCACATCTACCATATAATTCTCCATTGAAATTTGGTCCACAGATAACTCCACTACTCTTGAGATATTATTACAAAGTTCATAAGTTTTCATATTCATGAGGAAAACATTAAATTTTTTAAAAAAGGCTATTTTTTGTTCATGATAGCTATCAGGGAAAAAAAATAGTCTTTTTAATTTCTTGTATGTGTGCACACATTCCCCAACCTGTAGTCTTCACCTTATTTTTGAGAATTAGTTCAGTATCCATCTACAATGGTTCAGATTATTTCTATACACACACACACACACATAGGCTATTTGTTGCACATATATGAATATGTATACATATATTTTACATATATATATTAGACTAGTTCAAATCATTAAATCATTGATTTAGACTGGATTTACTTCATATTGAATGATAATGAGCATTTTTAAGTAATTCTTATTTCTATATTTTCATACTATTTATCTTATTTTGTGGGAAGGGCTTGTTAAGTTACGAACATCTCATCATTTGGACCTCAGAAGATATATATATATATATATATATATATATATATATATATATATATATATATATATACACAAATGCATATAAATGTGTATATTATCTGTTTCATCACTTGTAAAATGGAAATAATAGTGTTATCTTCCTCAGAGGATTTGAGGGGGGGATTAATTTAAATTATATATATATATATATATATATATATATATATAAATATAAATACTTTGCAAATCTTAAGATACTATATAAGCATTGATCATTGTCATTACCAGTAACATCATTATTACAATCTAATTCTTTTGATTCATCTTCTGATGCTTATTATTTATATATTCTTGGATATATCATTTCATCTTCCTGAGGCTTCAGTTTCCTTATCTCTAAAATGAGAGAATTGGACTACATACATTGAGAGCCCTTTTATCTCTAGTTGCATAATATCTGTGATCTTTTTTGATAAGGATCAAATGAAAATATTTCTTGAAAATTCAGTACCCTATTATAATTTTTCTATTTTCACTGTTCTATGAACTATTATACAAGGAGGTAAAACATATCTTTTGCATGTTCAACTTCTATGGGTTTACTAACAATGTCTTTAGTAGCAGATGAAATACCACTGAAAATCCATATTTCTTCCTGCTTCCAAATCCTTTTGATATCTTTGTCCAGGATCCTAGATCGTGAAGATTCACAATTTCTTGCAAGATTATAAATATTTGTAATAATAAGATAGATTCAAAGATTTTATAACCTAATCTTATGGCTGAACACTACACAACAATTCAATCTATGATAATGATCTGATTCCAGTATTGATAATAGATGAATTCTTTATGGTATATTGAGGTTCATAATTGAAAAATGAGAAATTATCATTTAGTCTATGAAATATGTTAAACTTCTAATGCACTTTTTCCTTTCAAATATGAATTATGTCATTGACTCAATTGACAGTTCTCCTTTCATTCAATTTTTTCTTATTTAAGTTTTTTTAGGGATATCTTTTTTAAGTACTCATGGATCTCACTGAGTAGGTAATTTTCTGAGTTTTGATATTAGCAATACAATGTTTACTGCAAAAGGCATTCTCCTAAGCATTTTCCCTTTATGGAATATTTCTTCCTTAAGAGTTTCTGAGCTGCAAAAAACAAAAAACAAATAAAAAAAGAATTTCTGAGCTAAACAGATTCCATAACAGTGGAAAACATTTCTGATATGTTTATATCTCCCTAATTTACTATTTGTTTGATTTTCATAAATGTGATTATTGAGCATCTCTCTAATTATATTTATGAATTTATCTTGTGTATTATTAATCTATCCCAGAGAACTAGCTTTTTTTGGAGATCACACTCTTATTCAGATTATTTCCTTGGTAATATACCTTATGTCACTTCCTGAATGACACCATCAGAAATTTTATGTAAAAGAAATATCTATTAGTGTGAATTTCATTGTCACCCTTTCATTTTAACATACCCAGAACTTTGATTCCTTAGAGAATGTAGTGTTCTAACATTCACAATTATGAATAATCTCTGAGAATATTATTTATTTTTTAAATTTTTTTGGAAATGTTATGCCTTTTTGTTGTAGAATATTTTATGATTTATGAATTGCAGTTCTCCAAATCTAGCTTATTTCCCTCCTTCTATTCAATCTGGGACCATTTTATTGATGATTTGCAATAGCCACATATATAAACTATCAGAAACTTAATTCAATATTCTACTCATTTAACTACATATCTGTTTGGCTAATAGTTATTTTTCATAGTTTTGATTTTTCTGACATGAATTTTAGGTCAATATCTTTGAAATAAACATGCTTCACATTGAACAGACAGTGTTAAAATTCTGTCCTTCGTGCAATTAGCATACTGTCTTCAACAAGCAAAACATTTTGAAGAAGACATTAAACAAATTCAAATCTTTCGTAATTCCATAATTTCCATTCTCTTATGTGGCAACCAACACAGAAGGACACTTTCAACTGCATGGTCCATCATCACAGCACAATATTAGATATAATGATTACATGGGGAAAATATCTACAAACATTCCTGTCTTATTTAATCCAATATATTTTCATTTTTCACAATGATTGCTGTACAATGAAATGTAAGAAAATAATATAATCCCATTCTGATAATACCTTTTCTTCAATGCTTCCCCTGAGAAGCAATTGTAGTCAAAGGTTTTTTGTTTGTTTGTTCGTTTATTTTTGCTTTTGTTTTGCACTTAGGAAAGTAAATTGGTGAAATGCTTAGGAAATGGAGGTTTTACACCTTATATCCCTTCCTGCCAAAATACAAATATCTGAATAAATGTGAAAAGAAAATAGAACTAATCAAGAAAAACATTTGTGGAATTTGTGAAAAGTGCCTCTTTAAATATGTAACTGTAAATCAAAAAAGCAAGCAAACAACCAAAATACAATTGGGACATTTTATCATAAGTATAAACCTTGAAAAAATATTATATTTTGAACATACCATGAAGCTGTTTTACCATATCATATCTAAAGGACTATTATAGGATAGCAACAATCAAGCATAGTTCACTCAGCCAAAATGCTTCTTGAAATGGGCACTGATAAATGCACTGCACCTGACTTTCCATATTGCTACTATTTTTCTTACACATTTTTTGAAAAACTAGACATATAATGGTTAAGATTGGTTTTCTCAGTATCAGAATATGTTTATAAAGCTACATAGACATTATCTAAGAAAATATGTAATTTGAGGTTATGCCTTTTCCCAAAATCTAATGCCCACCAAAATTTAAAGCATTTACCTAAGAGGAAGAAAATTATTGGTGAGAAAAACCATAAGCATGCAGCAACAATAAAAACTGTGACTAAGAAATGTGAAATAAATGTTATAGTTTATTGTATAATGTAGTTCACCAGCATATTGAATAGTGTATATAGTATACCTATTCACTTGAGTGTTTTTTAGGTTTTAAAAAGTTAATTATTTTCTCAAAAATATCAAATTTAAAATATCTCAAGCAGAATGAAATCCAATGATCAAAAATATTTTTATTTTATTTTTATATCGAAAATAAATTAGATTCTACTCCCCTAATAATATGGTAAAAATATTTACTTGCAAAATGTAACCAAACTTTTCTGTCCCTTCCATAAAAATAAGCCTCACTTGGTTATCTAGAGGAAATATGGCAATTAAAGATAATTGTGTTTCTTGATTTTTACATTTCTGTGTATGAGTGTTTCCATCTATGTCTTTCACTATCTATATATCTGTTTTAAATACAGAAAAAATGCATATATGGATAATTGATCTTGCAGACTTTTACAAAGGCTTTCTTCCATGTTTGAAATGTGCTGTCATTAATTTTAATTTATAGAATGCTTAGTTTTGTAGATTCGAATCCATTGTCACATTCTACAAGAAGGAGGTCCCAGTTTCTAAGTTAATGGAAAGGAGCAAGGATTTATTAAATTATAGGCATAGCATACAAGGCCTTATTAATATTATCTCATTTGAATCTTGTATCTAGTTTTTACATATAATCTATTTAATTATTTATGTAATATCTATCCTAATATAATGTGTCTTCCATAAAGTTGTCAAGTCAACATTTTTCAGTTTCTGTGTTTTGCTTGGGATACAAAGAAAGGAGGGAAATTAACAACAACAAAAAATAATCACTTCTCTCAAGGAATTCATGGCAGAATGAGGAAGACAAAAAACAAGCAACTATGTTCCTGATATCTAAATGTTTTTCAGAAGATTATCAGTCAAGTAGAAACTGTTCATTTCAGTTATTTTTCCTTAATGTTGCCAAATTCTTGAATAATTTCATAATAATAATAATAATAATTCAAATTTAAATAGTGCTTTATATTCTATTTCATAACTTCATTTTACAAGTAAGGAAACTGAGTCCAAGAGTATTAAATGTCTTTCCTAGTATTGAACTGCTATTAATTATCTGAGGCAAGATTTCAACCAAGTCTTGACTTCAAGTGCAACCTTTAAAATATTTTTATACCACTCTGTTGACATCTGTATAAAGTAAATCTAATAATTAATTGCAGATATAATTTAACAAATTCTCTATGCAAAGCACTAAATTCTGTTAATACTTTTTTATTAATTTATTTATTTAGGTGTGTGGGGAGCTTTGCCCTCAAGAACCTTCATGCTGATAGGAAAAGTAATGTCATATAGGAGAATGGTGACCAGAGATAAACATTTTGCCCTAGGCTGGTAGTAAGGGAGTGGAATAGGCCTTCGGTGTCAGGCAGATAGGCTAGGCAGGTAGCCTGTGAAATTGATGGAAGCAAGGTATCATATATAGGTGCAAACTTTTGATTACAATTGATCAATTAGTCTAGGTTGCAAATAATTAACATGGATAGGTTAAGGTAATTATTCAAAAAATGAGTGGCTTAAATTTTACAGGATCTGATCGTATGGTTTCTAGAAGACATGGGAGTGAGAATATACAAGGAAACAGGTATAGAATAGGTGAGAACAATAAGAAAATGTAAAAGAAATAGAGATGCATGCAAACATATACTTCAGAGTTCTGTTATTTCAGTCACATAATAAGTGATTCTATACTATTTTGTAGCATATATAATTTAAATTTATTTCAACTATAAATTGATGAGTTTTTTTATCTGTAAGAAAAGTTAGGTTAGATGATTTTTTAGACATTTTCTAGTTCTAAATTCAATTTTTGAATCTACTAATGGAAATTGCAGTTTTTCTTCACCTTTTTTAGATTTTTCATGAATTGTAGGAATAAGAAACATTCATCATTTGTACTCAAAGGCTTCAAACTTAGAGAAACCTAGCACAACCTGTGCTCTTCTAGCACAACCTTTGAGCTGTCCCCTCCCTTATTTAAAGGGATGAAATAACTCTGGAATTAGAGGTAGAATTATGCTTATATTTTCTCAATATACATTTCTCAGTTTTAATGGAATACCTGTTAAGGAGTTTAAAATGTGTCTTTAGAAAATATACTGTTCTTGCCTGAGAGGTTTCAAAAATGTTATTGAATGGTTTCCCAAGGGCCTTGTGAGCCTGATATTTCCACATATATTCACTTTGATCCTCTACAGTTAGCACTTTTTCAATGCACAAGACCATATAACTCTTTGTGACCAACAGGCTCAAGAGATTTGTTTCTTTCCTACAGTAAAATAAATAGATTTTTCTTACTGACTCCATTTTGTTTAAACTTTGATTTTTAAAAGCATAGCATGATGATGAATCTGAAAATTCATTTCAGATATCTATTAATTTATTTCCTTTATAGAAAATATCATTCATATCCACAGAAGGAACTGTGTAGTTTAACTGCAGACTAAAGCTTATTATCTTCAATTTTTAAAAGTTAATTTAGGCAACATACTTTTGTTTTCCTTTCATTTGATTCTTCTTTCACAGCATGATTAATATGGAACTAGGTTTAGTATGCTTATACATGTATAGCCTGTATTAGATTTCTTTCTGTCTGGAGAATGGGAGAGAAGAGAGGGAGAGAGGGAGAAAAATGTAAACATCAAAACCTTGCATAAAAATGATTGCTGAAGACTATATTTCATATAGTTGTGAAAATAAATAAACAAAATACTATTTCCTGAAAAAAATGTCTTCTTTATTTATAATTACAAATTTACATTCTCTCTCTTACCATCTATTCTGTAAAAGTTTTTCAGAAAAAAATAACTGGTATAAATATTGTTTTAAAAGATAATAAACAGGAGCAGCTAGGTGGCACAGGGGATAGAGAACTGGCCCTGGAGTCAGGAGGACCTGAGTTCAAATTCAGCCTCAGACACTCCTAATTGCCTGCTGTGTGACCTTGGGCAAGTCACTTAACTCCATTGCCCCTTAAATTAAAAAATAAATTCTAAAAAATATGATAAATAAAAATGTGTTCCACCTTAAAATAGATGTCCTAATATATAATTTAACAAAATTCATCAAAAATAATGAGATGCTTTAATCATATACATCTTTCACGGTAATGATAAACCAGGTATTGAAAGTTTTATAAGTAAAGCATTTTATTTTATTCCTTTTCAAATTTTAATATAATTTATTTATGATCCAGTATATAAAATATTAATTTCATTGTTTTTCTACAAATTTATTCCCTTTATTCAACATTTGTGTTTTTTATTTTTTCCTTTCTGGTTCCTTTTTCTTCTGCGATATCAAAAGAATGAATATCCTTTAAGGTTCTAATCTTTGCCCTCTGTTCTTCTTTTCTCAATTCATTGAGGAATTCATTTGCTTTTGTGATTACAACTATTAGCTCTATTGATTGATACTTTGATAGAGGTTCTTCTACAGTATATGTATTATCAACACTGATTGTATATATCTGTTTTCACTGGTATAATTCCAAGATGTGTTCTGCAACCCTTCTACATTTTATAGTTTTATGTGACTCATCCATTTTTCTCTCTTTCTGTCTCTCTCACTGTTTCCTGTCTCTATCTCTGTGTTTCTCTAAATCTCTTTCTTCGTAAACAAATAATCACAAACATTGTCTGGTTTTCTTAAAATACTTAGCATGCTAATACATCATTAGTGCTATCTATTGACTTTCATTATTGTCAATTTCTGGTGATATATGTCCTCAGTGGTATCATCTATAACAACAATGATAAAATGACAGCCTACAAAGTCCAATATACATGTTTGCATTAACCTTTAAATTACTTCTGATTCTCCTGAATTTTTTTACCTTCCACTATATTACATGGATAAGATTGCTATTAAAAAGATGATCATTTGTGGCCATTAGCAGTTTGGAAATATCAGCCTCATCTACTTTTCCTATGTCATTTCAACAACTTGTCTATTTGCAGAACTGTCATCCAATTTCTTCCTCTTTTTCTTCTTCCTCTTCCTTTTCTTCTTTCCCCTCCTTGCCCTCCTCCTGATATACTTCCTCCTTCCTCTCCTTTTCCTTTTCTTCCTGTTCCTCCTCCCCTACTCCTTTTTTGCTTCTCTCTCTCTCTCTCTCTCTCTCTCTCTCTCTCTCTCTCTCTCTCTCTCTCTCTCTCTCTCCCTCCCCTCTATTTTTCTTCCCATCTATTTTATTCAAACTAAAGCAACAGGATGCTAGTTCTACCATTTTTGATTCACTTTAAGTCCAATTGATTCTCATACTATTTGTTTTTCTCTTTGCTGCAGATTTTACTATGGAGGCTCAGTTATGGTCCAGAGTTTCCTTCAGTTAATAACAATCTGAATAAACAATAGAATCTTTCAGGGAACCTTCCTCTCAATAGAGAACTCTTATTTTCTTTGAAACCTGCCCAAGATAGCTTCTATGGTTATGGAAAATAGTAGGCTATTATATGTTCTCCTGTTTTACACCAATGGATCATTGAATAACATTGAATAAAATTATTAATATGGTAACATCCATCATATCACAAATGCATGGGACCTAGCTTTTTTAAAAGTAGACTTTAGAGTTTCATTTTGTTCTAGCAAATCAAATGCTCCTTTTAAATAAATCAATATAGAATAGACAGAGGGAGAGCTTCAATTTTCTACTATGCTCAATCAACTGTGGGACTGACAAGATATGGTGTGCTATAGAAAATAATTTGAAAAACTGCCTATTTCCTGGCTCTCATTTTTCAAGCAAGTATGCTTTCACAGAATGCAAAAAGCATTCTCATAATGTTTTTAATTGGAATAAGAAAGAAACATAAGATTCAATAGATGTTTATATTTTCTTAATGCCTTCTTTGTTTAATTTTTGCCAAAGAACCATGTGGAATTTATATTCTTTTGGAATTTTCATTGGGATTGGAGAAGAGAGGAGGGAAGTATAATAATATCTGAGTTCCTTTTTTTTCTGGCAAGGCAATGGGATTAAGTGAAATGCCCAAGGCCACACAGCTAGGTATTCATTAAATATCTGAGGGCAGATTTGAACTCAAGTCCTCCTGATTCCAAGGCCATTGCTCTATTCACTGCACTACCTAGCTGCTTCTGAGTTCCTTTTAAAAGATATTATCTCTAACTCATTTTTTCCTAAATGTAAAATCTATATTCATTCTTAACTGTGTGTTTCCATGTGTCCCCCTACTGTCTTCTGGAAATCCTCACCTGACATCCACCTGTTTCCTCAGATTTAATACATTCAAAACATATCATATTATGAAATAACTAATAATCTCTACTAAGAGACTTACTTAAAAAAAATCTTCCTGGGGGTGGGTAGGTGATAAAGCACCAGTCCTGGACTTGAGTTCAAGTCCAGCCTCAGACACTTAATAATTACATGTGTGACCGTGGGCAAGCCACTTAACCCCATTGCCTTCCAAAAAAAATCTAAAAAAAAACCTTCCTGTGTTTTTAAAAGAGAATTTATCAATTTTTATCTCCTTTGATATTATCAACTTAAAATGTGTTACCATCACCACAGCTTTATAATTAAAAGGATTCCATAAGAGAAACTAATTTTTTTCTGCTTTCCATCATCCATGTTTGCCATTATAATAAATTTTGGTTAAACTTATCCTAAGTAATGGCTGCTTCTAATATTCTCTAATGGCATAATTTCTAATATAAACAAGGGTGCTTGTTTGTTTCTTTGGGCAGCCAGATTTGCTTGCTTTGCATTTATTCTTAGTGAAAGTTTCAAGATGACAGCAGTACTTGAGTAAGACTTTGAAAGTTGACTTAGATGTATAGGAGTATAAACACATAAAAGAGTATATTTTCATGCCATATGTATCTCTCCTTTCTACCCCCATCCACATCACCTTTTGCAATTGAATGGTACCAGATAGATTTGTTACTGGTGGATGTTTAATTGTTTTTTGTCTTTTAATTTTATCACTAAAACTTCTGATAAGAATCATTTTTCTTCTGTATCTTGTAGAGTCTAGCATAGAACCAAACACATAGTAGGTACATGATGAATATATGATTATGTAGTCATCTGTTCCTGTCTTTTCTCCTAATAGTATTCTAAACTTTATATATGTATATATTTGCATTTACAGGTATATATATATATATATATATGAATGTACACTTATATATGCATATAGAGGCACATATAATATACATTAATATAAAATCAAAATATTTCTTAGAAGAGATAAAACTGCAATAGGGATAATAAAGAACTTCTAAAATAATTTATATTTTTTCCTTTTAAATTAAATATTTATTTTTGTATTGGAAATATATTTTGCATTTTAAAGTATTAGGTAAAAAAGGGATACTAATAAATAAAATTTTTCTTTGGGGACATTTTTTTCTCTTATCATTAACATTAGATATATTGTTTTAGGTGACATCATAAATCAGTTCAATGGTAAAGTTAGCATAACTCCTGCAAAATAAATAGATACTACATTTAAAAGTGTCCAGTGGCATCTGCTAATGCACTAGATATCATTCAACTTTCTGTTGTTTTCCTTGTATGTAAAGGAGTTTATATTACCTTTTATACTTCAATCAAATAAGAATGTGCTGGAGTTAGGTAAAAACTTATGAAATTAAATTAATTTTCACTTTCTTACCTGAAAGCACATTCTTTTTTTCATGTAATCCACATACCATCTGTTCAGTATTTACTATGGGTCACTGTCACTGGAAAAAAAAGTAAGATAGTGTTTGGATTTCATCTTCCACTTATCCCCCATATTACTGATCACACACTTAAAAAACAAACAAACAAACAAACAAAAACCTTTCAGGTCAAAGATGAAAAATTAGCACTTTAGTAGGTATTATGACACATTTCATTAGATAATTATCTCTACCCTTCACTTTCTCTATCATTCCCTATATCAGTCTAAATGCTTCTCTGAAGGGTGTTCAAGTAATGAATCTGGAGAAAAAAATACTATAAAAGACAATGAAATGTTGTGTATAACTACACATCATTAATATTATCTCTATCTAATTAGATGAGAGGAAGTAAAATCCCTCTGGCCCTGCTGTCTAAAGATCCTATTCCCATGATTCTCTCTCACTCATCTGCTAAGAATATGTACAGATATTTTTGCATGCACACAATTCAACATTTCAATCTATATTCAGCATTACTTCCTTTCTCTGTCTCTCTGTTTATTTGCAGTACTGTTTTTGGGAAGCTGATAAAGAAATACAGAACACAATGTACTCAAACAAAAATGATCATTTTCAAGGGCTTAATACACTGACACTCTTCAAATAATTGTCTAATTAATAAGTAATTCTTTACTCTCAAAATAAAGATGCAAAAGGTGAAACTCTCTCCTACTGACATTTTTTCCAAAGTCTTAGTGAAATAAATTTGATTTATTTCTTTTATGGTCCTAAATTTAATTTCTCTCATTGTTTTCCTTGTTGTGAACAAGTTCCTCTACCATAATAAGCAGATTGCTCTCTGAAGGGGTTTTTTAATTTTTTTATTTTCATTTTTTTTGCAAGGCAGTGTGGTTAAGTGACTTGCCCAAGGTCACACATTGAGTAATTATTAAGTCTGAGCTCAAATTTAAACTCAGGTCCTACTGACTCCAGAGTGAAAGCTCTATGTATTGCGCCACCTAGCTGTGCCTCTGGTTTTTTGTTTTAATGAACTCTACTGTAATTTATATTCTTTCTTTCCTTATCCCTTCCCCTTATTATGTGGAAAAGTATTGGGGAAGGGAAGACTACTGTGGAAGAATATTTTTGCTAAAAATCATTGCATTTTACTGATTTTTAGAAATTCATTCATAATCAACCTTATTTGAAATTTTTAATAAAGCATATTATATTTAATTTAATAATTTAAGACTTCATTTCTCTTGTAGATTCATTTTGTGGTCTTGATAAATTCATAGTTTGGAATACTAGCTCTAATTTAGAATGATCTATTTTCTCTTAGGATACTATATTTTGTCAGAGTACAATGTCAGACATGTTTTTGAGTTTCATTACTTGAAAAATAATGCTTCAGAAGAAAACAAATGACTGTTTTCCATTTAAATAATCATTTTTGTATAAATGATAAAAAAAAGAAGGTATTGTTGACTACATGGTACAGATTGTATGCCTAAACCATCCTCTGTTTTGAAAATCATTTATCGTGGAAAGAAATAATAATGAGATGGAAAGAATCAAAAGAAAAAAAACATTTTTCTTTAAGTTAGGTTACTGGCTGGAATGAAGAATTGGAGGCATAATGGACCTATATTTAAAATCTAGAGGCTTGGAGCATGAAACTGGTCTCCTCAGAGACAAACCTTGGATAGAAGAAACTGCACATTGACTCAAGCATCCACCCACTTCTATTTTTATGACATTTTGTTAAATTTAATTTCAATATATATATATCTCTCTCTCTATATATATATGTATATGTGTGTGTATATATATATATATATATATATATATATATATATATATACCATAAAAGTTCCCTTTAGATTAATCTTTGGTTTTCTTTTTTCTCTTTCCATAATGTTGAGTATCTGGTTGACCCCAGGGGCCTCAAAACTGAGTAAAAAGAGAAAACTGATTATCTGATTTTTCTACAGTAAATCTCTACTTATATCTTTCAAATTTATTTTATTTAACTTTATTATATTTTATTTTATTTTCAGCATGGACTAGTTGAAAGAACACTGTATTAGGAGACTAATGAAATGGAATGAACCCTAACTTTGAAGTTAAAGAACCTGAGTTCAAATGCAAGTTCTGTCACTAAAGACTGTCTCAACCTTCTGGACCTTAGGTTTTTTAAATGCTTTAAAATGAAAAGATTAGACTAGATGTCCTTTAAGGTTCCATTCAACTCCAAACCTTTAATTCTATTAAAATATGAACTTCAATTAAATTTTTTCCAGCTCTTTATCTAGTTTCTTTAATCCTGTGATACAGACCCTAGGGAAACTCAATAAATAGTTATGTGAATTTAGACAAGTGATTAAATTCTCTGATCATCTTCAGAAAAGAAAGTGATTAATGATCCTCCTGTTTTTTCCAAGAAAAGGTCTTAATAATAATAAAAAAATAAAATTGAGTAAAATAAAATAATCTTATTTCTTATGAGAATCTAAGTCATTAATCAGAACTTATTTATTTGTAGCCCCAGTGCCTAAAGAATAGTTACCTATGTTTTAGGCACTGGGACTACAAAAGAAAAAATCCCTAGTCTCAGAGAAACTAAATTATTTCAAAGGGACAACTTATAGTTTTATAAATATTTATACAAAATAAATGCAAATTAGATAAAAGAAAAGAATACTAAAAATAAAGGCAGAAGCATCCATTTTCCCCTAGTTTAGAAGTCCATTGAGTAGCTCCTTAATGCCATTTGATCACTTAACATGAGATTAGCTTTTACAAAGGATTAATTATTTCAAAGATATAATGAGTGCAAACACATAAATATTTTTCCCAGTAACAGAGGCATAATCGGCCGAACACCACCTCAGACTCTGAATAAGGTATGGAGTAATCACTTCACAGTTTAACTCATTTTTTAAATAGCAATAATCCCACCAAGGTCAAATAAAAATGCTAGCTGGCCTAACCTTCCTCAGAGTTTCCTATTAAACTGGCTGCATCATCCAGTCTAGATTCTCAGACTCCTATATCTTTGTGATTTGAGTTTAGAAACTTCACTCACTGTACCTAGAATTGAAAAGGACACACATGAAAAATTCCAAACCTCAAACCTTTTTCTTAGGATCATATGAAATAAAGAGTTGGACAGCCTATGCTTCCTTCCCTTTTGCTGTATGGTATCAGTGGAGTCCTTCACCCTTTAATGTACATAGATTAAAAAAAAAACAGATTACACTTAGTCAGTTTTAAAGAGAATAAGACAAGCTGATTGAAAAAGACCATTTCTAGTCATGTTGTGGGCTAATATGAATATCTAAAAATGAATCATTTCTCTTGCCTCCTAGAAACAAGACCCCTGGCATCTCCCAGATGAATAAGTCCATTTTAGATGATCAGATATGTGTCAAACCCTTTTAAACTTAGAAATTTTTCATTTGACTCTGTTAATCTCCCTTAACCATTATAATAGTTCTTCTCTCTTTCACAATAAAATTCATGAAAAATCAGCCACATTTGCTGTCTCCAGTGTCTTGCCACCCACTCAGTTTTTACCTTTTTGCAATCTGAATTTTGACACTGCCAAGCTGCTAGAACTTCTATGTTAAAAGTAAATAATGATCTTTTAACTTAAATTGAAATGGAAGGATCCTCGGGACTATATAATCTAACATCCTCTTTTTTGCAGGTGAAATAATACTTTCCCAGAATCATGAATGATTGATAGTGGTAGAATTTGAACTTTTGTCCCCTGACTATAAAATGTAGCATTCTTTCCACTGCACCAAATCGAAATGATTTTCTTTTTCAATCTCATCTTTATAGCTTTTGACATTATTCACTGATCTTCCTGAATATTATCTCTGAATATTCCCTTGGATTCTGTGACATTGCTGTCTTTTAATTTTCCTTCTGTCTGACCAGTTCTGGATAAATAATAACTGACCATTTGATGCTTTTATTTTCAAATTGTTATTTCCCCCATCCTCATAGAGTATCCTTGTAACAAAGTGATGTTAAGCAAAACAAATCATCAAATATGCCATTTATGACTGCACATGTCTTATTCTTTTTGTACGATCCATCATCTCTCTACTCTTTCACTTATATCCCCTTAATAAATGTTTGTTAAATTGAGTTTATTGAAGTGCATCAAAGATCATGTGATAGTTTTCTTTTTATTCTATGATTCTATGAGATCTCAAATCTTTTCTTTCTCCTCCCATGAAATGTTTTACTGAGACTTTTTGCTAATATTTTCTGAATTGATTGTCTTCTCTACAGCAGTTAGCTATGACCTCCCAGTAATGTTGGAATTTATTTTTGTTTTCACAGTCAATTAATAACTTGGAATGAAAAAGCTACTCATATAATCTCTTTATCTAAAAATAATTATCAAGGGAAGAATTTGATTAAAGGGAGAAATCAAATTTAGCTTGCATATCCCTTGTAAACTTATGAATAGGAAATATAGTGAAGGATCAAAACCCATTGATTTATACCTCATCCTTATTCATTCTTCACTCCCTTCTTATTTAAATAATTCATAGATCTAACACACTGGAGTTCTTCCTCTTGTTCATTAAATGTGTTTACCTGGACAACATTTGGACTAAGCATCTGTTATTCTCCCATCTTAATCATGGCCAGATAGAACACTTTCAAAATTGAAATATTAGACACTGATTTAAATGAATACTGTTGTGGCTTGAAACATTATTTCCCTCCTCCTTTAGTGGACTTCTCATTTTTACTTACAATATAAAGCAAATTCTTTGGGAGTCAATTGTCATCTTGAGTCTTAAAATAAATTTTAAGTATCCAATATATAAGTACCATATTATGAAATGTATTCCTTCACGACTAAATGGTGTCATTGAGAGTAAAAATGAGAGAAAATGATAAGGTCAATGAGTTTCATTATTGTCCTTGTTACATTAGCCGGAAAGTGTTAGAATGTTAGGCATCATGTAGATGGAAATTTTAAATAGAAGTCTTTGAAAATTTGGTGTTTTTGAGGACTCTTAGCAGTTTCCTAGAAAAATATTAGATATATTTCCTGAAATTCTGTTTTTTGTGAGTCATATAATCTGACAAAGGATATTTATTGCAAATATATTTCATCTTCCACCTGAGAATATTCCAGAAAATCTAAGATGAGTGGTCATAGTAGAAATGTGTTTCTCTTTTGTCCAACAAAGAGCTCAGACATTTTGTTAATAACTCTCTAAGCAAAATCTTTTGCTTTTCTGACCTTCCTCTATATCTACTTTATATTTTTCTTTCCCTTCATCATAAATATCATCTATTATTCTTTGACAATGGTTAAATCAGTCAGTAAACATTTATTCGGTTCTTAAGTGCTAAATAAATAGGGGAAATAATTTACTGTTTAATGAGTTAAATTATATTTTGCCCAAAACCTGCTGAAATGCCATGCCAATAGTTTCAATATTATCAATGACATAGAGATATCATTGATTTCATGGCTATATAAATGTAATTAATAATAAGAAGAATACATATATACATATATTGTCCATGCAGATCTAAACTTTTCAAGTTAAAGAATCTCCTCTACTTCAAAAAAATTACATTTGTGTGTGGGGGTGATGAGGGAATAAAATTTATTACTGAAATTTGTGGAGCATTTTCTAATTTTCTGTGCATTACATTCATTTATATAGATTGGTATCACTACAAGCCATGAAGTACAAAACAGTTACTATACTTTTGCATTTTAAAAATGAAGAACCAGGTTCAAACAAATTAAGTCTATAGTCATAAATGTGCTAATTATTAGCAGCAGAATTTGAATCCAGCTCAAGCCTAACATCAAATTTAATGTTCTCTCCACTATAACATACAATTTCTCAGTCTATTATATTTGAACTTCCAAGAATGCTTTTGTTTACTCTTTCATTTTACTATAGCACTTTCCCCTTTTTCATTTGTCCTTCATTCTCAAAAAAGACCATGATATCAGGAAGGTGATGTCTTAACATGCATGTGAATTAGATTTGAGTGAGGGGATGCTGTGCAAAGTCAACAACCTCACTTTCTTCTTTGGAGTCATTTGGATCCAATGGCCAGATATGAATCAGGATGACTGGAGATAACCCTAGATGTGAGACTATCAGGGTTAATTGACTTGCTCAAGGTCACACAGCAAGTAAACGTCTCATGTCTGAGGCTGAAATTGAGGTCAAGTTCTTTTGACTGTAGGGTCAGTGCTCTATCCACTATACTACCTAGCAATCTGTACTTTCTTCTTTAGATAAAATGGAAAAAAAAAATTATCTTCCTAAACTTAACTGCATAAACATAACTGCATAAATAAATTATCTTAAAAGTGTGCAATTGTTGTTCAGTTATTTCAGTTCTGTCCAACTCTTCTGACCCCATTTGTAGTTTTCTTTATAAAAAACTTTGGACTGGTTTACCCTTTCCTTCTCCAATTCATTTTATAGATGAGGAACTGGGGCAAACAGTGCAGTAACTTTCTTAGGATCACACAACTAGTATCTAAGACCAGATCTGAAATCAGAAAGATAAGTCTTCTTGAAACAAGTCCAGTGCATCTAAGTGTGCAAATATACATATATTTTTAAAAGTTTAATCAATCAAAGAGTAAAATTCATTTTTTAAATCACTTAATTGTGTCATTCTTCAGAAAAGTTGATCACTAGAAATGTAGAGAATTTGTTTACAGATTTTATTACTCCGATTAGCAATGTTTCATAAACTCAAAATATTTTTACCCTGTCAAAAATTCTTATCTTGTTAACCAATATGACTAATATATTCTAATGACAAGAAAAAAGAAAATTATTAACTCTAGATAGCCTAGTTGACTCTCCAGTAGTCAAATAGTTCTAAATCTTAAAAATAGTTTAGATGTTTTATTCTTGTAAACCTGATATACTTCTTCCCTCTTAGTAAAGGACTTCTTTTTAATATGTTAAAAGGATTGTGGTCAATAAGTTATTTCCAAATTTTGGGACATTTCTTGGCCTCTCAGATTATATAGTTATAATCCTTCATCTTATAATTTTATTGTACAGTCTCTTGTGATAGAAAATGTCATTTTGCCTATTGAATGATATAGATAAGTAAGGGCATTTCTATGTATACATTAAGTGGAAATTCCATTTTCTTTAGAACCTTTGAATTTTAGCCCTAGAAGGACCCTTATCCCATTACCGTAATTTTATATTTAGTGGAGATCACAGAAATTGTGCCCCACAGTACTTTAATCCAAATCAATTCAAGAAGCATTTGAGCACCATGTACCACATTAAACAATCAGGATACAAATAGAAAAATGAAATTTTCCTTGTTCTCAGGAAACACTTTCTTCTGCAGGAAAAAAAAATACACACACACACATTATATATATATATATATACATATATATATATATACATACACATATAGATACATATATCATATATTGTATAGAGAGAGTATATATAAATTATATTTATATAATAGATTATATATATATGAACAGGTAATTAAATGCAAAATAATGTCTAAATTGAGGATTAGACTAGCAATGAAGAGGTAATCATGCAACACCTCATGTAAAAAATGGTACTTGTGCTAATCCTTGACTTAAGCAAGGTATTCCAAAGGCAATGGTGAAGAAAGAAATTTCAGGAATAGAGAGCAGCTTATACTAAGGCTTGAAGAAAGGAGATTGAATATTTTAAGAATAGTAAATAGCAAATTGCTGAGAGGGGCAGCTTCTATTATAAATGATCAACTCACAATTTTGTTGCTAATGTGTATAATGTTCTCTTCTTTCTGCTCCTTTCATGCAACATCAGGTCGTGTAATTCTTTCCAAATTTTTCTAGAGTCTAATCATTCATGGTTTCTTATAGAACAATAGTGCTCTATAAGATTCATATACTCTTAACTTGTTCAGCTGTTTCCTAATTGAAAGACTTCCCCTCAATTTCCAATTCTTTGTCACTAAAAAAAGAACTCCTATAAATAGTATTGAATATTGGGACTCTTGTTATTTTTATGGCTTCTTTTTGACTATAGATCTAGTATTGATTATGCTTGGTCAAAGGGCATGATCAATTTTATTTTTCTTTGGGCATAGTTTCAGATTGCTCTCCAGAATGGTTGGATCAGTTCAGAATTCTGCCAACAGTGCATTAATGTTCCAATTTTTCCACATCCTCTCCAGTATTGATCATTTTCTTTTTTTTAGCTTTCTCCTAGCATAATCCTTTTCATGTCTTTATTGTTTTAAGCTTATCTTGTACCTACAACCCCTCTGTCAACATTAACTCCTTTTATCTGATCTAATAGAAGTACCTTTCTCAATGGTTGGTTTGATTGATGCATCACAGTATCTGACTACTATGTTTCACTGAAAAAATGAAATGTAAATTGAAATATAAGCCCTAGAATGATTTTTCAGGATGCTTGTAATATAAGTTCTACCCCCAAAAGTAACCCCATTAAGATCATCATTCAGACAGATGCATTTAGTATGTCCATTGTAACACAGAATGAATATACTGGATTTTTAAATTAACAACATCAATATATAATTAAACACAAAAATAATATTATTGACAATAATATATAACATAAATGATAGCAAATTATAATTCAATATTGTAAATACTCAAGTAGGTGTCTTTGGATGAAAGATAAATGCCTATGTAAACAAATGAACTCAAAACTTAATGCCAAATGATCACTTTGAATACAGACTCAATGATGTGCTCATTTGATAACATCTGGGTGGAAAGAAAGCCTCACCTCTAATCATCACAAAGGGAAAGAAATATAGGATTGAATGTGTTTCAAGCATTTATGTTCTTGAAATCAGAAAAGCCTTGTCCACAGGAAACAATATAAAGTCAATTCACTGCTGCCATTGGTTTTGCGAGGTGGCTAATAAAGTCTGCTAATCTGGAATTCAGCCAGCACTCAGTTTGCTAAAGACATGAATAATTTTCTTGTAGAGGGAAAAATAGATGAAATAATGATTCCTTCAGGAAAGACTGAGTGTCTCCAGACATCCCATGAAAATAAGTCCTAATATGTCTTCTGGAACAAAAATTAATATGGCCCATTCTTATTTGGGGGGAAATATGGTAAGCACACTTCCCTGTGCTGAATCATTAGAAATACATTTCTAAAGAGTCATAGATCACAGGTATCCTTCATGGAAACACAATCTTCATGAGCCAGAGAATCATGCAAAGTCCAATCATTTCATGAACTGTTTATACCCCACCTCCAAGCACACTCCTTCAATTATAGCCAGAGCATCAAGCAAAGCAAAATTGCTTTATAATATTTTTATGTCCAATCCCTCTAAGTATACTTTCTCCCTCTATCCCTTTTATATTCGCATCATAGCACCACAATCCTCCCCAAGCAAAGTATTGGGTATACTCTCTCTCCTTCTGATTCTGTAGCATTCCAACCCTAATACCACAACACTCACAAACCAAAGTATCAGGTACCATATCTTCCTCACTCCTTATGGTTCTCCTACTATAATACTATAATCCTTGTTAACCAATGTATGGAATACATTGGAATAAGGCAAGATCACTTCATGATATATTTATGACCTACCACTCTAAGTAGACTCTTACCCTCTGTCACAGTTATACTAGTGGATACTAAAGCATCTAGGAAAGTAAGATCACTTCATGATTTAATTATGGATAGACTATCTAAGTACTCTCCCACCCTTGTCTCAATAGGTAATACCATCTTCATAATCAAAATCACTTCATGTCTCATTTATGCCCATGTCTTCTAAGTATAATTCCTTCAACTGTATTCAATCCTCATTAGTTTAAGTATTGACTAAAGGCTCAATTTTCTTCCCTTGTAGGGATGTATATGCTTTAATGTTCATGACTAGCTATTTTTACCCATTTCTGTTTGCTTTTTTTATGCACCTCTTGAATCTTATATTTGAAGATTGAATTTTCTATTTAATTCTGGGTTTTTTAATCAGAAAATTTTGTAAATCCATCTTTGGAGGGGGGCAGCTAGGTAGGATACAGCACTGACCCTGGAGTCAAGAGTATCTGAGTTCAAATCTAGCTCAGGCACTTAATAATTCTGTAGCTGTGTGTCCATGGGGAAGTCACTTAACCCCTTGCCTTGTAAAAATAAAAAAAAAATCCATCTTTTCCCTTACCAGAATAAGCTGGATTTTGCAGGATAGTTAATTTTTGGTTGTAATCCAAGGTCCTTTGTCCTCTGACATATCATATTCTAGGTCCTCTAATTCTTTAATGTTGAAGCTGATAAGTCTTATGTAACTCTAATTGCACTGTGTACTTATTTAAATTACTTCTTTTTTACTGCTTGCAGTATCTCCTCCTATGGTTGAGAATTCTGGACTTTAACTAATCGTTGGATAGTTGGAGTCTCTTTTTTGGAAATGTTCTGTGGATTCTTTCAAGGACTATTTTGTCATTTTGATCTAGGATTTTAAAGCAGTATTCCATGACAATTTCCTCGCTGATTTTGTCCAGGCACTTTTTTTCTGATTGTGACTTTTGGGTAGGGCAATAATTTGTGAAATATCTCTCTTGGATTTATTTTCCATGTTGTTTGTTTTTCCTAGAAGGTACTTTACAGTTTCTTTTATTTTTTCAGCCTTTTGAATTTGTTTGATGGAATCTTGATGTCTCATAACCATTAGTTTTCTTTTGTCCAATTTTAACTTTTAGGGTTTTGTTTTCTTCAGGTAGTCTTTGTGCTTCTTTTTCCAGTTAGTTAATTTTACTTTTAAATGAGTTGTTTTCCTTTTCTAGTTGGTTAATTTTACTTCTTGATGAATTACATTCTTTTTCTAGTTGGTCATTTTTATTTTTAAAGGAGTTGATTCCTTCTGTTAATTTTTCATAATTCATCTGCTTTATTTTCATTTATTTTTTCCATTTTTCTTCTTCCTCTCTTCTTTGGTTTTTAAAATATTTAAAAAATCCTTCCATGATAATTGGTTTTGAGTACAGTTCATTAGCCCCTTTTAGAATTCCCATGTAAGTAATTTGTTACTACTTTCTTCTTCTGAGATGTCATTTTTATCAGTTATATATGAAAAGTATACACTTTTTTTTGCTCATTTTGATAGGCTGGCTCTGCTCCTGGAGCAAAGGGACTATAGTCACAAGCTTTTTGTGTGTGTTATTTCGCTCCTGGCTTATTACTTGCCAAGATGTCACCTATGTAGTCAAGGTACTACCTTTGCAGGGGTTTGTTTCCTCCTTTTTGCACAGGCTTTTGCCTTTGCACTGCTTTGTTCCCAATCTAGTGTTCCCAGGACTTAGACTTTGTCTGAGGTTGGGACCATCGCTATCTAGCTGAGCTGGCACTTTGGGCTGCTGTCTAGCTGCTGCAACCAGGGCTGAGGTGTGGCTAAGAGGCTTCTTTTGACTTCTTTGCAATCCAGCCTATACTTGGTTATACTTCTCTTTTACCCCTTAAAAGATAGATGTTTACTGAAAATACTTCATGATAACTTGAGTTGAGATTTGTTTTGTTCTTTTTTTATGAGATATGGAGCTGTAATATTTGTGAAGAGGTTTCATTTAAAGAACTGCAGAGAGAAAAGCTCCAGGAATTGCTAGTTTCAAATTGAAATCTTGACCATGCCCTAGAAGATCCTCTCAGGCTTTTCTTAGCTGAGTATGCTTCAGTTCTCTCCACCTACTCATTAGTAAGTCCAATTAATTCTCCTACTAGCATTAGGTGGTTGCAGTGAATAATCCTGATAGGACTTCTTCCATTTTCTAAGGTTATTTTATAAACAGGAAAGTTATCCAGTCTCTCAATAATTATGTATGAATTAGGTTTTTCCATCAGCCATGTCAGTCCCTTGAATGACCAAATTTCTGTATTAGAACTACATTCCCAAAACATACACTCTTTTGTGTCTGTCAAAGATTTCCCAAGCTGAAGCTATA
Organism: Macrotis lagotis; assembly: GCF_037893015.1. NCBI lineage: Eukaryota > Metazoa > Chordata > Mammalia > Peramelemorphia > Peramelidae > Macrotis > Macrotis lagotis. The sequence goes on along the minus strand of NC_133666.1, from coordinate 359,924,817 downwards.
TTTCATTGGTAGATATCTTTCAACTTCTTCAACTGAGAGAGCTACTGAGGATGAATACATTTATTACCTTCTTCTGTGGTACCAAGATATAAATCAATAGTTAGGAGTGATTTTACTAAAACTTAAATATTATAGAAAGTCTATGGCATCATATATAGTGGAATTGTATACAAATTCTAGAATTGAGATATGTTGAATCTACATGCATTTTGTTCTGGTCTCACAGTTTTGCTCTATGGGTTGGCTTGAGGATGGTTTGATACTTACAGAGGCTAATATTTCATTGAACTTGAAGGCTTGTTCTTGAAACACCTATTTTGCTATTTTGGACGGAAGGGATTTTGGCAGGGTATTCATATCTATCCATTCTCTCTCTCTCTCTCTCACACACACACACACACACACACACACACACACACACATACCACACACATATATGTAAATATATAAATAAAAAGTATACATATGTATGTGTGTGCACAAATACAAATATATATATATTTATATACATGTGAGTATATATATGAGTGTATATGTATATACATGTATATAAATATATATATATATATATACATATATATATATATGTGTGTAATAGATGTTTTTTGGTTTCTACTTGGATATGTTTGTACATGTTTGGCAAAATGGTCACTTAATAGCACAATATGACTCAAGGTTTTTACCTTCTCCTTCCAAAAGTCTTGCTGATATTTATGTTCTTCTAATAAAAATACTACATTGTTAGTCTTTTTCTGTGTATAAAGTTGGATTGTTAATATTTCTTGCTGACATCAAAACCAGGTTTTTACGAGCTACAGGCTTTTGTTTTGTTTTTTATGTGTATATCTAAATTCATCATGCAAAGCATTTGATTGAGAAGTATGCTATTGAACTGATTTTCAGCTCCATATGTGAAATCAGCCATAGCCCAATAGTGTTTCATTGCATAGCTCCAACTTCCACCTTGACCTTAGCAATAAACTATCTTCTGCTATACAGAACTTCAGATGAGTTAGGACTATTGCATGCTGTGGAGCTTGTATTACATTTCTTTGTCCTTTAACAGCTATCTGTTCCTGCCTCTGGTCATCTCAAACAATTGTACCAAGGAACTTTGGTTTATTATCACAATACTTACAAATGTACTTGGCTTCCTGTCTGGGAAAATCCTAAACTCTCAGCTATATTTCTACCCAGTTGCAGACCAATACTCACCTTTTTTTTCCAGTATAACCATAGGTTCAGTGCTCTGTGGCATTGTGGACAATCCAATCTGCTTCCACATTGATCTTCTCAGACCTAATGTGTGCTAAGATCACAAATTTGCTGGTGCTCCTTTATTTGGCACTGGTCAAAATATCCAAATCAATGAACTTTTATTTATTCACACAAGAGTTTTGCTCTGTATACAAAATATTTTAACTTCTCAATAATGACCCACCAGTAGGCCAATAACTATAGATTATCAAACGGATAGTGAGATTCCATTGTGTTGTAGTTGAGGCATAAATTTCTAAGAACATTCTTTAGCTAATACTGATATAATGATTCTTTTGACTTATAAGTCAGACAAAAGATTATGAAATAGGGATTACTAGCTTTCATATAATTTTAGAAAGTATAAGAGAAGAAAAAAGAGAATCAAAGATGGAAAACAATACAAAGGTTACAAAGTCTGAAGTATCATAGATGATGAAAAGTAATATACCTGGAGCCAAGTCTGGAATGTAGGATTAGCAACAAACCCTTCTTCCATCTTGTTGATGAGGAAATCTTACTGGTAGTGTATACCTGCAAGCACAGTTAATGTCACAGTGATACCAGACCAGATTTTCTTGGAGGAAAGTCAGTGTTACGGAGGTAAGAGACCTGTAAAAGAACAGCTAGTGCTACAGAGATTACTCTTATTTTTCATTAAAGTGATTTATAGGGAAACAACTTTAAAACTTAACTCAGAGGAAAGTTGCAATTCAGAACTCATGAACTTTTCATTTTTTTAATATTTTATTTAAAATTTTGAGTTCCAAATTTTGTTCTTTCCTTCCTTTTTCAAACCTGCCCCTCCCAAGATGTTATGGATGTGCAGTTATGAAAAATATTTCCATAATAATACTTTTGGACAAGAAGACAAATAAAAAAGAAAAAAGGGAAAACTAGGTACTTATGTCTGTATTCAATCAGTCTGGAGAAATATACTGTGCTTCATCATTAGTCTTGTAGGATTGTCATGAATCATTGGATTACTGAGAATATCTAAGTCATTCACAATTCTTCATGAATGATATTGATATTACTATGTATAATATTGTCCTGGTTCTCTTCATTTCACTATATATCAGATTATGGAGTTTTTCCCAGGTTTTATGAAATTATGCTGCTTGACATTTCTTTTTTTTATTTTTATTTTTTTAGGTTTTGCAAGGCAAATGGGGTTAAGTGGCTTGCCCAAGGCCACACAGCTAGGTAATTATTAAGTGTCTGTGGTTGGATTTGAACTCAGGTACTCCTGACTCCAGGACTGGTACTCTATCCACTGTACCACCTAGCCACCTCTGCTTGACCTTTCTTATAGCACAAATAATTCATTACAATTATCTATCACAACTTGTTTAACTATTACCAGTTGATGGGTATCTTCTTGATTTACAATTCTTAACTACCACAAAAAGAACTGCTATGAATAGTTTTTGTACAAATAGGTCATTGTCCATTTTGAAAGTTATATCTTTGGGATACATATCTAGCAGTGTTATTGCTGGATCAAAGGGTAATCACAGTTTTGTAGACTTTTGCACATGGTTCCAAATTATTCTTCAGAACGGTAGGGTCATTTTTCTTAGTTGCCCACATTCCCTCCACCATTCAACATTTTTCTCTTTTTGTTTAAATAGTATTAATAAGTCAGTTGTTAAGTGTTCATTCTGAAGGGTTTCAATTTGCATTTCTTTGCTCTTAGAAGTATTTTAGAGCATTTTTTTCATATGCATATAGATAGACTTGATTTGTTAGAAAATTGCTTATTCATATTCTTTGACCATTTATCCATTGTGGAATGGCTTGTGTTTTTATAAATTTGAACCAATTCTCTATATATTTGAGAAATGAGGACTTTATCACAGATTCTAGTCTGAAAATTTTTACCACTTTTTTGCTTCCCTTATAATTTAAATTTCATTTGTTTTGTTCCCAAAATCTGAAAATAATGGTATTTGTTTATTTTGTGGATTTAGACCAGTTTCTTCCAGTTAATCCAAAACACTAATTAGTCTCTAAAGATGTTACTTCAGTCTCTTAACAAAGTCAATGATGCTATCAGGTTAAGCAAAAACTTCCAGATGGTCCATGAATCCCACAATTTCTGTTTGGAAAGTCCCCTAATACCTTGGGATATTTGTTCAAAACAGTGAAAATACAACAGGATTTACAAAATCATTGTATTATCTTCCTCAGACATGGGCATCTGTTAATATCCACCATGTTAATTCAAGACTGAAAATGACTGGCTAACTGTCATAAAATCCATGGCATCTGTTTTTTGTGGCATAATATACTAGTCAACTTTAATTCTTTTTTCTAGTTTTAGAAATCGGTAAATATCTGCATCTTTATTCTTTTCTTACACTCCATAATGGTTGCTAGAGTCAATCATGAATTTAACCATCACTTTTTCTTTAGATTTTTAAGATCATTTCATCATAGACAAGATTTTTCTCTGACTAGTCAGGAATCAATGAGCTAGTTTCAGTAGTTTTCATTTTGAGCACATTTCCTATCTAATTCTTACCCTACTGATACTTTTCATATACATACATGTAGGTTGGTTTGCAGTTATTCTTCTAGCAAATCAGGGCTGAATAGAAAGGAAATCTAAAATTTTAACACTAAATACACATTTTAAAATTCTCAATAGAGGAAGGAGAATGTTTGAACCTAAGGAGAATAGTGGGACTATTTCATCACCAGACTGGAATGACATAGAAATGACAGATTCTAAACCAAATTACTTTTAGCCAAACTTGAACATGATTAATTCTCTTCAATGAAACACAAGATATTTCTGTGGGGTAGTATCTGCTTTCATTCAATTTATATCTAGTCTAGGTGATTAATTCATTGACTGAATAGAGATATATATTTGTTCTCAACTAGTTTATACCTTTGATTAACTGATGATATAATTCAATTAAATAGGTGTTTATCTGATAAAGGTATCAAGACATAGCAATTTTCTTAAATTAATTTGGAGTTGAGTGATGTGGGACATCCCTCTGACTTATATTACCCCACATCCAATTTAAAGCTGACTTTCATTAGAAAGCAAAATTGAGTACATTTGACAAAATCCATAGTCCTAAATCCTGGAAAAATCTTCTGTGACTAAGGAAGATTCACTACTATTTTTTCAGCCCCATAGATGAGTATCCAAAAAAGTTTATATGCCACAATTCACAAAATTTGGAAAAACAAATATAGAAGCACCTTAAAAAATATCATTTTATAAAGTATTCAAAGATTTCTAGATGTTTGATTCTTAAAAAATTCCTTCCTCAACCAAAAAACAAAAAACAAATAAATAAAATCTATTTGTCCTCAAAAAAAATATCCTGATATCTATTGAACTCCCAGAGGTATTTAGGCTGTCCTTACACAGGCATTAGGGACCAAGGATTCACTGGAAATCAGTGCATTAGCTAGCCACCTGTGCTATGCTTAAACTTTAGGTTTCCTTTCCCACGAAGAGGCCCTTTACCATAGACATTTCATTTGGAGGTTCAGTCTTATTTCTTCTGGGTCCCTCTATCATGGGGCATTGAAAATTTCTCTTACAGATCCCTACCAGTATATAGGTGATCCAAATGTTTCTATTCTCTCTCTCTCTAGGACAAGCAGATTAACTGAAAAGAAAAATAAATTTCAAAAAGACCAAGAAAAAAGAGTGGTGAGTGTGAAGCTCTTCCCAAAATGATTTAAATGTAGGAGTGATTACTCAGGGTTTCTAAACCAGCAAATAAATCTTTTTATAAATGCATGCAAATCAATAAGGATTTTTTAAAGAAAGTTTTCTGGATTCATGTTTAAAATAAAAAAAACTTAGTTCTAATTCTGTTAATTAAAATGAAATGAATAAGTGTAACAGTCAGCACCTGTATTTTCTTCTCATTTTAACCCTTATGCTTACAAGGATACAGTAAAAGAACACATATTAATGCTTAAGTTTTCAAAAAAGCAAAGTTATTATAAAGAAACTAGCATAACTTTAAAATAAACAGACTGGAAAACAGATTATAAATCAAAACAAAAGGGAAAATTTTCTAATACAAGATAAGAAAAGAAATGTAGATCAATGGAATAAAGTAGACCTTACTATTTATAACACCTAATAACCATGATAACTTTGTATTTGACAAATGAAAAGAATTAAGATTTTGGAATAAGGACTCATTATTTATTTCCTTTTATTCATTTAGTCAATCATTGATTCATTGATTCATTCATTTATTTATTTATTTATTTTTAAAGCAGCTCCCCACAGCTATATAAGTTCCAATATTTACTTTCAAATCCTTAAGTTCCAAATTTACTCCCTTCCTCCCATCCTATACCCAACATTGAGAAATAAATTACTTGATAAAGGTTAAAAATGTGTAACCATGAAAAACATTAGTAATCATGTTATAAATGTAAAAGTAACCTCTACACATAAGCACAAAGAAAGACAAACCTCAAGAAAAATAAAGTGAGAAAATAATATATGCTTCAGTTGGTATTCAGATACCATCAGCTCTGTCTTTGGGATGGATAGCACTTTTTATCCTAAGTCCATCAGAGAAATTGCTTCAATATTTTCCCCTATATTTGCTGTTTTTAGCTGTATTTCCCTCTATCCTATTCCTCCCCACCCCCATTTATTCTATGTTCTTTGTCCTTTCACCCTGACCCTCCTCAAAATTGTGTTGTATCTGACTTCCTTTACTCTTTATCTTCCCTCTCTTCTATCACTACACACCCCCTTCCCTTCCCTGTCCCCTTTCTCCCATCCCTGTCCTCTCCTAATTACCTCTAGGGTAAGATATATTTCTATACCCATTTGAATGTGTAACTTATTCCCTCTCTGAGACATTTCCAATGAGAGTAAGGCTCATTCACTCACTCCCCCTCAACTTCCCCTTCCTTAAAAAGATTTTTCTTGCCTCTTTTTTTGGTGAAATTACTTATCTCATTCTACCTCCCCTTTCCCTTTCTCCAGTATGTTTCTTTCTTCCCCACCAACTATATCTTTTTAATATCTTATACTTTCAAATTCAACTCCTCCTATGCCTTGTCTATATTTGCTCTTTATAGCAGCCCTAATAAGTGAGAAAGTTGATATGATATCAGTATCATCTTCCCTTGCAGGAAGAGAAGTCTTTCCAATCATTAAATCCCTTATGATTTGGCTTTCCTGTCCACCCTCTCTAGGCTTCACTTGAGTCCTGCACTTGAATTTCAAACTTTCTGTTCAGCTCTGGCCGTTTCATCAGAAAGGTTTGAAAGTTTCCTATGTGACGGAATCTTCTACCCTGAATGAGTATGTTCAGTTTTGTTGGGTAGCTGATTTATGGTTATAATTCCAGCTCTTTTTCTTTCCAAATAGCATAGTCCAAGCCTTCAAGGTAGAAGCTACTGAATCTTATGTTATCCTTACTATATCTCCACAATATTTGAATGATTTCTCTTTTGGATCCTTATAATATTTTTCTCCTTGACTTTGGAGTTCTAAAACTAGGCCATAATATTCCAGACAGTTTTCATTTTGTGATCTCTTTCAGGAGGTGATTGATGAATTTTTTTCAATTTGTATTTTACTCTCTGTTTCTAGGATATCAGGGAATTTTCCAGGAGAATTTATTGAAAAATGAAGTCTAATCTTTGGGTTTTTTGTTTTTGTTTTTGGTCATGATTTTTCAGGTAATCCAGTAATTTTGAAATTATGTCTCTGGGATCTGTCTTCCAAGTCAGTTTTCTTTCCAATGAGATAATTCACATTATCTTCTAGTTCTTCATTTTTTTTTTTTGTTTTGTTTTATTGTTTCTTGATTTCTCACAATGTCATTAGCTTCCCTTTGCTCCATTTTAAGGAATTATTTCCTTCGGAGAGTTTTGTATTTCCTTTTCCATCTGACCAATTCTGCTTTTTAAGTCATTCTTCCCCTCACTGGACTTTTGGACTGCTTTTCAATTTGACCAAAATTGGTTTTTAAGATGTTATTTTCTTCAGTCCTTTTTTTGTATCACCTTTACAAAGCTGTTGCCTTGATTTTTTATGATTTCCTTGTATCACTTTCATTTTTCTTCCCAATTTTTCCTCTACCTCCATTGATTTTCATGATCTTTTTTGAGGTCTTCCATTGCCTGAGACCAATTCATATTTTACTTGGAGGCTTTGGATTCAGAAGCTTTAGCTTTGTTATATTATGTTCATAAAACCAAAAATAATTGTCTATGCTTAGATATTTTTCTAGTGTTGTTTGCTAATTCACACAGCCTATGACTTGATTTTAAATCTTTGTTAAGGTAGAGTAATGTTTTCAGGGTATAGGATGCATTGTTCCAGGCTTTTGAGGGGTTTTTAAAGCTGTTTTTAAGGATAATCTGCAGGGATCCACAAATTATAAATTCCTCCAAGGACTTAGGACAATCTGTGACTACTCTCCTGACCTGTGCTTTGATCTTTGTATGACCACAGAGGTCCCTGCTCTGCTACAGGCAGTAAATTCTGAGGTGCTTCTGCTCCTCCTCCTGGGACTAGGCCCCCAGACTGAGACTTGGGTGAAGCCACAGAGTCCTGCCTTCGGGCCAGCAAAGAGACCTCTGTTCACTCCCTTTATCACCATACAATATTTGGACTTAGTGTCCTAGAAGCAGCTACTGAAATGCTCCCCAGATATGCTCCTTGTCCCGTAGGGTCCATGTGTACTAAGGTCTGCTCTGGACCAGGCTCTCCTCTCACACTGCTTCAGCAATCCTTGGCCAGAGAGATCTGGAAACCACTGCTGCTGCAGGCACTGCCAGGGATCCAAGCACCCCAGCCACCTGTTCTTGCATAGTTGCAGCCAGTTTGCTCCAGCCTGGCCAGATTGTGCTGTGGGTCCTTTCTAACTGGTGCAACAGTTAGGGGATCTACAAGCTGTATTCATCTGGAAAATTCTTTCAGTCGTTTTTGTGAGTTCTGCCACTCTAGGATTTGGTTATAATCATTAGTTAAAGATATTTTAAGTGATTTGGGGGAGAGTTCATGCATGGCCTTTACTCTGCCCCAAGAATTCATTACTTCTTAAAAAAATTGTTAGGAAAATTGGAAAACAATGTGACATAAACTGGAGATAGACCCACATCTTACACCATATACTAAGATAAAGAAAAAATATCAACATGACACACATACATATTATACATATATGTATGTGTATATATATATATATATATATATATAGAGAGAGAGAGAGAGAGAGAGAGAGAGAAAGAGAGAGAGAGAGAGATTTTACAGAAAAGTTAGAACACAGACCATATTATTTATCAGACATGGATAGGGAGACAATTTATGAATAAACAGGAGATATAAAGTTAGCTATAAAATGAATAATTTTTGATTACGTTAAATTAAAAAGGTTTTGATCTTTGGATGACCACAATGGTCCCTGCTCTGCTGCAAGCAATAAATTCTGCATTGCTTCTGCTCCTCCTCCATGGACTAGGCCCCCAGACTGAGACCTAAGTGAAGCTACAGAGTCCTGCCTCAGGAACAGCAAAGAGACTACAGCCAAGATAAGAGAGAAAGCAGAAAATTGTGGGTGGTGGAGGAAATTTCAGAAAATTTGTAATATAAATGTCTCATATCTAAAATATATAGGGAACTTAATCAAATTTATAAGAATGCAAATCATCACCAATTGAAAAACTGTTAAATATGAACAGGTTTTCAATGAAAAAATCAAAACAGTTTATAGTCATTAAAAAAGAAAGAGTTCTTAACCACTATTGATTAGAGAAATATAAATTAAAATATCTGAGTTCTCATTTTATACCTATTAGATAGGCTATAATGATAAAATATTCATGGGAATATGGAAAAATTGAGACACTAATTTGTTATTGGAATGATCCATTTATTGTACCTAAAGAGTTAGTAAGCTAATCATTCATTGCCTTTGACCCATCAATTTTACTACTTGGTATACTTCCAAAGTATACTTTGGATATACTTTGGGATGGAGAGCAATTGCTTCAATATTTTTCCCTACAGTTGCTGTTGCTAGCTGTATTTCCCTCCATCCTATTCTTTCCCGCTCCCATTTATTCTATTTTCTCTCCCCTTTCGCCCTGACCCTCCTCAAAAATGTATTGTATTCAACTGCCCTCTTCCATTATCTTTTTCCTAAAAAAGAAAAATATTGTATATGTTCTAAAACATTTATAGCAACTCTTTTTGTGTTTCAAAGAACTAGAAATTGCAGGGATGTCCATCAACTGGAAAATGGTTGAACAAGCTTTGGTATATGTTTGTGATGTAATACTATAAGAAATGAACTGAGAGAGGGAGGTTGAGATCCCTCAAAATTATACTTCTGGTGTCTATTTCTCCTTGTAATTTGCTCAACTTCTGCTCTAAGAATATACATGCTTTACCATTAAGTGAATATATGTATAATAATGATATAACTTCATCACCTATGGAGACTTTTAAGAAGATATATTTTACTTTCTTATTCCTTTTAATGAGATCTAGTTTTGCTTTTGTTTTATCTGAGAACAGGATTACTACACCTGAATTTTTTTTTTTTTTTTGCTGAATCATAATAAATTTTGCTCCAGTCTTTTTCCTTTAACCTGTTTGTATCTTTTGGCTTCAAATGTGCTTCTTTTTTTTCTTTTTGGTTTTTTTTTTTTGGTTTTTGCAAGGCAGTGGGGTTAAGTGACTTGCCCAAGTCCACACATCTAGATAATTATTAAGTGTCTGAGGCTGGATTTGAGCTCAGGTACTCCTGACTCCAGGGCCGATGCTCTATCCGCTGTGAACCCCTAGCCTCCCCTGTTCAAATGTGATTCTTGAACACAATACACTATAGGATTCTTTTTTTAATCCATTTTGCTATCTACTTCCACTTTATCGAAGAATTCATCTTATTAACATTTACTACTAAGATTACTAATTCTGTATTTCCTTCCATGATATCTCTCCCTATTTATATTGTTATCTTTCACTTACACGTATTCCTCCTCACCAATGTTTTGCTTCTTCCTCTTTAGATGTTTTTAACAGTTTAACTTTAATTTTACTTTTACCTTTATCTTCCATTTTATTAGTTCCTTCTTCCCCTACTTCCCTGTAGGATAGAATAGAATTTTAAACACAAATGGGAAGGTATATTATACCCTCTCTGAGACAAACCTATTGAGAGAAGGATTTACTTAATGTTCACACACTACCTTCTTTCCCTTTAATATAATATATCTTTGTGCCTCTTCAATTGGTGATATTTATCCACTAATGGCTAGACTATCCTTTTTATGTCTTTATTGTTTTAAATTTGCCTTGAACCCACAACACCTTTGTGAAAATATACTTATGTAATAGAGGTTCCATTCTCAAACTTTGATTGCTTTACTGATGGATACGTTGCATTGCCTCATAGTGACAAATTATACTTCGCTCTTCAGTTCCATTAGAAATACAGATCTCAAATCACAAATTCCATCAAATTATAATTGATTCATACTGCCCCCTCTTTTCAAATAACCTCCAGAAACACACAATCCTCATAAACCAAAGCATCATGCAAAGTCAAATCGCAAACCAGTTGTACATGTCCCCAAGGAAACTCACTCCAATTCATGTCCAAGTATCAAGCAAAGCAAAATTGCTTCATGATCTTTTCATTTCCAGTCTCTCTAAATACACAATCTCCCTCAGTCCTTTTGCTCTCCCACCACAGAACTGTAATTCTTGTTTACTAAAGTATGTATTAAGACAAAGTCACTTCCTAATCTATTTTTGTCCACTCTTCTAAGTTCTCTCCCAATCTCTATTCCAATTGTACTACAATCCTTCATTACAAAAATATTTCACAAAGGAAGGTTGCTTGATGATTTAGTTATCAATAGAGCTGCTAATTCTTCTCCCTCCTTCTGATTTTATAGGAAATTCCACCTGTATATGTAACATTGTATTCATATCTCATTTATACAAATTCTCTAAACACAATCTAAGTATATTCAACCCTTTAATTAAGCTAAGAGAAATACAAATCTCAAGAGTTACAAGTGTCATCTTCCCTTTTAGGGATATATATATATATATGTATATATATATATATATATACATATATATATATATATGTATATATATACATATATATGGCTTAATTTTTTTCTTTTTTGGTTAATTTATTTTATATTATTATAATAATAATCTTGTTATGAGAATAAACATAAGCCCTCCCTTCCCACTCAAGGTGACAAACATCAAGAATAGTGAGAGGGAAAAAATATACTTCTGTCTGTGTTCAGATTCTAATGACTCTGTCTCTGGGATGAGATGCCTTCTTTATCATAAGTCCACCAAAGAAGTCACTTTATTATTTCTCCCATAGTTGCTCTTATTAGTTGTATTTCCCTACACTCTATTCCTTCCCATTCTCATTTATTCTATTCTCTCTCTCTCCTTTCACCCTGTCCCTGTTCAAAAATGTGTTGTATCTGATACCCTCTTCCATGATCTTCCCTCTCTTCTATCACCTATTCCTCTCTTCCCTCTCCCTCATTCCCCTTTATCCAATCCCTTTCTTCTCATTTTTCTCTGGGGTAAAATAGATTTCTATAGCATATTAAGTGCATATGCTATTTCTTCCCTGTGCCATTTCTGATGAGAATGAAGGCTCACTCATTCCCCCTTGCTTTCCCCAGTTCCACTCCATTGAAAAAGTTTTTCTTGACTCATGTGAAATATTTTATCCCCTTCTGCCTCTCCTTTCTCTTTTTCCCAGTACTTCCCTTTATCACTCATTGACTCCATATTTTTACCATATGATACCATTATTTATATTCAGCTCCTTATTGTGCCTTGTCTATATATGCTCCTTCTAAATGCTCTTATAAATGAGAAAGTTCATATGAGCTATCAGTATCTTCTTCCAATGCAGGAATACAAATAGTTCAACATCATTAAATTCCTCATAGTTAGTCCTTCTCATCCACCCCCTCTATGCTTCACTTGAGTTCTGTACTTAGAGATCAAACTTTCCATTTAGCTCTGGTTGTTTCAAGGGGGAAAGTTTGAAAGTCCCCTGTTTCATTGAAAGTTCATCTTTTCCCCTGAAAGAAGATGTTCATTTTTTCTGAGTAGTTGATTTTTTTGTTGTAAACCAAGATCTTTTGCCTTCCAGAATATTATGTTCCAAGTCATATGAACCCTTAATTTACATGCTTCCAGATATTATCTAATCCTAAATATAGAGCCATGGTATTTGAATTGTTAGTTCCTGGCAGCTTTTAGTATTTTTTTCTTTGACTTAGTTTTCAAATTTGGCTGTAATATTCCTGGAAGTTTTTTCTTTTGGGATCTCTCTCAAGAGGTAACCAGTGAATTCCCTCAATATCTATTTTACCCTCTGCTTCTAGGTTCTCAAGGAAATTTTGCTGTGTTTTTTCTTGAAAAATTAAATCTAGGCTCTTTTCCTGGTCCATGACTTTCAGGTAGCCCCCCCCCCCCAATCTTAAATTATGTTTTTTGGATTTGTTTTCAAGGTTGGCTGGTTTTCCAGTGAGATATTTCACATTTTCTTCTAATTTTTGGCTTTTTTGGAATAGTTTCATTTCTTCCTGATTTCTCACACAGTCGTCAGCTTCCTTTAGTTCCATTCTGCATTTGAAGGAGTTATTTCCTTCAGAGCGCTTTCTTTAAATCTCCTTTTCCAGCTGGCCAATGCTGCATTTTTAAGCCATTCTCCTCACTTCCCTTTTGTATTGCTTTTTCTATTTGACCTAAGCTGTTTTTTAACATATTATTTTCTTCAGTTTTTTTGTATTTCTTTCAACAAGCTGCTGATTTGGTTTTCATGATTTATCTGCATCACTCTCATTTCTCCTCCCAATTTTTCCTCTTCCTCCCTTTATTGTTTTTCAAAGTCTTTTGTTGAGCTCATCCATAGCCTAAGCCCATTTTCTATTTCTCTTTGAGGCTTTGGACACAGAAACTTCGAGTTTGACATATTCTGAATCTTCTATGGAACCAAAGTAATTTCTATGGTCAGATTCTTCTATATCATTTGTTTGCTCATTTCCTCACTTATGACTGATTTACTACACTTCCAAGGCTTTGGGGGGGGGGGTTGGGGCCACCCCACTAGGACCTTAATACCTCCTTGGTCTTATGAGAGACTCTGACTGCTTTCTCACCTGTTTTGATATATGGATGACCACAGGACCTCCCTTCTGCTCTGGAGCTAGGAGGGGAGTCCCTGCTTGGCTATCTAGTAAGGAAGCCCAAACTACAACCTGCATCTGAATGTGGACAATCAGCAGATTCCTGCCCCAGTGAGAGCAGAGAAACTTCTGCAGTCTCCCCCAACACCCTAACTGTCTGTAGGATGCACTCTGTATGTGCAGACTAACTTCCCAGATTCCCACTGCAGGTTCTCATTGCAAGGTTGTGCCACACTCACTATGGTGAGGCAGAGTTGTCTCACTACCCTTTCAAATTGTTCATGGTGATCCCTGGATTTCCCTGTGCTGCACTGTGGCTGCAGCTTTTTTTTTTTCCAAGTCTGGTCCTGGTGAAACAGCTCTTTCCCGTGGAACTTTGAAGTTGGCTTGGACTGGGAAATTGTATCACTCAGCCTTTTAGTGGCTTCTGCCCCTCTACATTTTGGCTAGAGTCATAATTTGACAGCTTTTGGAGTTTTTGGAGAATGAATTTCCAGGAATCCCTGGTTTCCCACTGCCATCTTCTAATGTTTTTGACTAGCATGTTTTTTTCTTCTTTCCATTTACCTGTTTATGTATCTCTTAGTCATGCATTTGAAGATCAAATTTCCTACTCAATTCCGGTCATTTTATCAGAAAATATTGGAAGTCCATCTTTTCCCCCTGACAGAATATGCAGAATTTTACAAGGTAGTAAATTATTGATTGTAATGTAGGTCCTTTGACTTCCAAAATATCATAATCTTGACTCTTCAGTCCTTCATTGTTGAAGTTGATCAGTCCTATGCAATTCTGATTGTGCTTCCTTTTTATGTAAATTGATTCTTTTTTTTTTTGTCTGTTTAGAGTACTTTATGCTTTAGTTGAGAAATCTGGAATTTGATCAAACACTATACTTCATGGAGTTTTTATTCTGTGGTCCCTTTCTGGAGATATTCTCTATATTCTTTTAAGGATGATTTTGATCCAGCATATTAGAACAGTTTTTCATGAAAATTTTCTGAAAGATATTTTCCAGGCTGCTTCTTTTTTTGACTTAGGAAGTTGGTTATACAAATATTTCATATTTCCTGAATCTATTTTTCAGGTTATTTGTTTTTTCTAAAAGGGACTTTACATTTTCTTCAGGTTTTTCAGCTTTTTTATTTTATTTGATGGAAACATGGTGTCTCAAACAATAGATTCTATTTGTTCAATTCTAATTTTTAGGGTTTTGTTTTCTTCATTAAGCTTTTGGGTTTCCTTTTTAAATTGGCATATTTTTTTTAGGTTTTTGCAGGGCAAATGGGGTTAAGTGGCTTGCCCAAGGCTACACAGCTAGGTAATTATTAAGTGTCTGAGATCAGATTTGAAACCAGGTATGCCTGACTCCAAGACCAGTGCGTTATCCACTGAGCCACCTAGCTGCCCCGGCATATTTTATTTTTAAATGAGTTGTTATCCTTTTACAGTTGTTTAATTCTTTATGGATGAGTTACATTCTTTTCCCAGTTGGTCACTTTTCATTTTAAAGGAATTGATTTCTTCACTCAAATCCTCCTGCTTGACTATCATTTCTTTTTTTTTCTTCTCATCATTTTTCTTCTTCTTTTTTGGTTTTTAAAGTCTTTTTTTTAAAACTCTTTCATGAGGTTTTGGAATTGAGTTCAATTCATAAATTCCTTTAAGACTTCCCATGTGGGTATTCTGACACTGCTTTCCTCTGAGATAGGATTTTTATTAACTTTATCTTAATTAATTCTGTGGTCAATACTCTTTTTGTTTTTTTTGTTTTTTGCTTATTTTGATAGTTGAAATCTACTCCTTGAATATAGGGGGTATAGTCCTGAACTTTTCGTTCTAGTACTGGAGTCTGGTCCTTGATTTATTGATTACTAAGGTGCTGCTTATGCATCCCAGAGGTTGCCTATGCAAAGTTATTTTTCCTCCTTTTTATTCAGGTTTTGCCTATGCAATGGTTTGTTCCCATTGTATATTGCCTGTCTATTGCCTCAGTGTTCCCAGGACTCAGACTTTGTCTGGGATTGGCACCCTATTGCTGGCCTGCTATCTAGCTGGCAGGATCTGAACTGCTGCAGTCTAACTTCTTTTCTGCTTTCCCACCCAACTGAGCTTTATTTTCCCTTTCCCCGCAATGAAACAGATTTTCATTGAAGATGCTCCCCAATTCTAGAGTTAAGATCTTGTTTAGCTCTTTCTTTTTGATTTGGTGTAATCTATAACTTTAGTGTTTGTGTCAAGGCTTCATTTAACATTATGTAAGAAAAAGTTGCAGGAATATGTTAACTTCACATCACCATCTTTGACACCATCATAGAAGTCAGCTTCTACTAAGTTCTTTACAA
Organism: Macrotis lagotis; assembly: GCF_037893015.1. Classification (NCBI taxonomy): domain Eukaryota; kingdom Metazoa; phylum Chordata; class Mammalia; order Peramelemorphia; family Peramelidae; genus Macrotis; species Macrotis lagotis. Next base: position 359,909,011 of record NC_133666.1, on the reverse strand, counting down.
AGATTATCTCAGTTATCCTTACAACAGCTCTGAGAAATAGATTTTACCATGATCATTTAATATTTGTGAAAACTGAGAAAAAGAAAGTTGTTTAGTTGACTTGACCCCAGGTGGGTCACCCAGGGAGTATGCATAGTAAGATCTGAACTCATCTTTTCTGTCACCAGTCTTAATCTTACCTACTTGTTTATTGAGTATTTCCCTCAAGATTCTATGGGTAAAGATAAAAGCTGTAAGTGGGAGTGAAATGGGGTCAGGGAGATAGATGATTTCTAATTCTATCTCTGAAACTGCTGTGGTCTCCATTGATTATCCACCAGATTAATTGCCTTTCAGAAATGATGTAGTTAAAAAGAGTAGATTAAAGTCTGTGACACATAACACAATTTCCCTTGCAAATGGAAGGACTTTGCAGAATAGTGATTTGAATCTGAAGAGCACAACAAATATTTGAGGACTTTTGTTTTTTTGGAAATTCCTTTCTACATTTGTAGAGTCCTCATGAATTTGACTTTTGATATAATTCTCTGCTGGTCTGATGGTGAAGTGTATCTATTTTTTTCCTACTAATTCACCTTATAGGTACTGTCATCAGCCACTAATAGAATTCCAGAGGTACTGTTCTGACATTTATAAGACCAATCTTTAGGCCTTCAAGGGTAAAAAGTTATCTTCTTGTCTTAGACTTGGGGGGATAAAGAAGGGGGGTAGGGGTCAGAGACTCTCACTTCTTTCCCTTCTGCAAAGTGATTCCCTTTCAAAGGAAACACTGGAACTGAAAGTTATTTCACCATTAGGCAGTATTTCTATTAGAATTCTGAAATTTTGAAGTTGCTTACTGATCTAAGTCAAGCAGATCTTATTTAACCAATCAGAGGAAATTCCCCTATCTCCTTTTATTTAATTCAGATCTTTGTAATCCAATGTCTAAAATAGTTCTTGGCAAGTATTTATATATCTTGGTTGATTATATCAGTTATCATGTCTAAGTCTTGTTCTATCTAAATAATAGTGTGACCATCTGTTTTGCTTTTTGTTGTTTTTGGTTTTTGATTGTTCCATTTAGAAGGTTTGCAATTCAACTAAAATTGTATTCACATCTGATAATAATGTTTGTCTTTCATTCTCAAAGAAGAGCATGATATCAGGGAGGTGATGCCATTACAAGTACATGAATTGGATTTGAGTGAGGGGAACTGTGCTAAGTCACCAGCCCCACTGTCTCCTCTGGAGCCACTTGGGTCCAGTAGCTAGCTATGTATCAGGATGACTGGAGATGGCTCTGGATGTGAGGCAATCAGAGTTAAGTAACCTTGCCCAAGGACACACAACTAGTAAATGTCTGAGACTGGATTTGAACTGTTCTCCTGACTCCAAGGCCAGTGTTCTATTCACTGCATCATCTACATATAATTTTCAGAATGTAAAGTATTCACTATTTACATTAAATGTTGTGGAGGGGAGGTAACACACCTTTCATACAATGAATTTTAATGAGAATAGAAGTCAACTGCATTGTACTTTACAAACTTTTACAAATTTTACTTTCCTTCCCTGAATAATCTGCTCCATCCTGCAAAATGTTCATACTACCCTATCCTTAAAAAAAGGCAAAAGATAAAAAGCTAAGAGAAAGGGTATGATAAAAATAGGGATAAAAGAAGGAAAGAAAGATGGAAGGTGTGAGGAGGGGAGGAAGAACAGATGGATATTTTGATTGATATTGTTTGATTGGAATGAAGTCTCCTTTTCCACAGAAATTTTAGAGATCCAAAATCATCTAGCTCATTCCTCTCTTTTTAAAATAAGGAAACTAAAGTCTGGTAAGGTTAAATAACTTGTCTTAAATCATAAATAAACTCGGTGGTAGAGACTAGATTAGAACCCAGAGGTTCTGATTCCTAGTCAGAGTCATATTCCAGCTCTTGGTTTAATTTCACTAAATCACAGTGAAATCATATTGATATATATTTCTTTCTTATTGACTAAACTTGGAACATTTGTCTATGCACTTTTTGAATTTATGGATTTTACTCTCATTTCCTTTTTTAGATATTTTTGCCTGTGAATTTTTAAATGTTTCAACTCCTATTTTATTTGATAAATAAGACATCTTTTGAGTCAATTTTAGTAAAGCAGTGGCAGTGGAAGCCTTGTGCAAAGGCTTGACAAAAGAAGGAATTGTGAGAAAGTTGACTCAATGGATGAGGAAATGCTTTTTCTTAAATTTTCATAGGCAGCAAGATCAGTGTTCTATAGTTTGAAATAGATCTATCCAATGCCATTTTTATAAAACCTGGACCATATTTTCCAATCTGCAGATGTGCAATATTGTTTCCTAGAAGGCATGATTTTTCAAAGATGAGAAATCCTAAAATCAAATCTATTGCAGTTTTGTTTAGTTTTATATTTTAGTTTCCTACAATAATAACATTTATTCACTTTTGTCCTTGTTAACACAATGCCTAACACAAGTAGAAATCACCTAATAAATATTTGTTAATTGATTGGTTAGACCCCTATATTACATAAGATTTATGCTATATACACTAGAGAAAGTTCAAATTACTTTTTAAGTTTTTGCAAGGCAATGGGGTTAAGTGGCTTGTCCAAGGTCACACAGCTAGGTAATTATTAAGTGTCTGAGGTCAGAGTTGAACTCTGGTACTCCTGACTCCAGGGCCAGTGCTCTACCCACTTCACCACCTAGCTGCCCTAGAAAGTTCAAATCTTAACTAAAGCATAATCCCTATTCTATTATAAATTATAACATAGTATTCTGATTAGTTTTGTTATATGTATGATATATATTATTACATAATTAACTTAGAGAAAAGATGTCAACCATATGACCTGTGCCAGTCAAAACCACTTTAAAATATAATTGATGAATATTTAACAAAATAAAATACAATGAAACTTTAATAGCATTAATATGCAATTTTCTAAGTAACCTACAGGAATTCTTATGTAGTCTATAGGTAACATTTATATTTGATTTCGATATTATTGCTATAGGATGATATAAAATAAAATTTTATTAAAAGTCTCTGTCAGAAGCTCATGACTGACTAGAAAGACCAGGGGAAAAGTTGTAAATAAGTGGCACTTGTTGCCCTTTAAATTATAGATTAGAGGAGCTGGTAGGTGGCACAGTGGATAGAGCAATGGCCCTGGAGTCAGGAGTACCTGAGTTCAAATCTGGCCTCAGACACTTAATAACAATCTGTGTGGGCAAGCCACTTAACCCCATTACCTTGCAAAAACTATATATACATATATATATATATATATATATATATATATATATATATATATATATATATATATATATATATACAATACTCAAAGAGGGAGAGGCAGTATTATAGAATTCTTTCATATCACTTTGAGTCCAGTCCTTCTTTACATTTCTTATATTCTCACTGCTCATCTTTCTCCCTTCATATTTCTGAATAGTCACTTCTAGTGACACAACTCTTTTAGATGTCAGTTTTTCTGTGATCTGGTAACTCAGGCTGAGGAAGTTTTGTCTGTGGTATTCAAAGTCTCTCTCTCTCTCTCTCTATATATATATATATATCTGTTAAACCCCTAATAATTCAATTTTATCACAATTTAATCCTCTTAATGATATCTTTGACCTATCCAAACTGGATAATTTTATGTTCTAAAACATAATATTATTCTCATCTCTTCTCCTTATGACATTACTTACCCTATTCCTTCTTTGTGAAATATTTAGTCTCATCTTAGGAATTAGAGTGACTTAACCTTCCTGAATTGAATATAAGATGGAGCTGATGAGAAAATATGCACAACAAAAATGAGAAAGCAAACCATACTTTAAGTCAGCTGAAAAGGATTTGGTGGTTTCAGTGATCTGCAGTATAATTTGAGTGAATAGTGTTATATTGAAGTGAGAAAAGGCTTCAAGGCTTTATAGAAAAAGATACTACAATACAAAAAGAAAAAAATCTGGAGTATACTTTTTAAATTTTATTTAAGGCAATGGGGTTAAGTGACTTACCACACAGCTCAGCAATTATTAAGTCTAAGGTCTAATTAAACTCAGGTCCTCCTGACTCCAGGGCCGGTACTCTATCCACTGCTCCACCTAGCTGCCTCTTGGAGTATTCTTGATGGATCTGGGTACTGAATTCTAAACAAATAGCTCAATTCAGTGACCTAACACTTTACTTCCTACAGTAAGCCTATAGATTCAGTGATTTTGATTTTAGTAACTCCTGCCAAAAATGGTTATTAATTTTTATTTTTATGAACTTTCTATTTATTGTCATTTTGTTTCCTTTTAAACTGTTCAAAATGCATTGGACCAAAAGATTTCCTTTTATTCTGTAGTTGTGTTAATTGTGAAAGTTTAAATACTATGCAGCTCAAAAAATATCTATATTTTACCAATGACCTAATGCTCCAAATGCACTTTTTTGATGGATGAGAATCATTGTTAGGAAGACATTCAACAGTATATCACTGTTTTTGATCTCTTTCTTTGTCTGAAAATTTTTTTATTCAGTTGTTTTTCAGTCATGTTCAACTCTCTATGACCCCATTTAGAGTGTTCTTTACAAAGGTACTAGAGTGGTTTGCCATTCTCTTCTCTAGTTTATTTTAAAGATGAAGTACTAAGGTAAAAAGTGTTAAGTGACTTGCCTAGGGTTATATAACTAGTAAGTGCCTGAGGCTATCTTCCTGAGTCCAGACATGGCACTCTATCTACTTCACTTCGGAGCTGCCTTTCTCCAAAATAGTCTAGATCACTGAAATACATATCAGGGAGAAATAGGTAATCCATTAGGGCTACATATATCAAAATTAAAATTGTTACGAGGAATGTGAATTGTTATTTGAAATAGGGATACTTTCTTCAATCATTCAGTAATGTAATATATAATTTATTTTGTTACCTGTAAAAATTTGTTTACTTCAATTAGAGTTGCTACTTTTTATACAAACCTGAGGAAACAAAGTAATCATTTGAAATTTTTCTATGGGTGATAACTTTGGATCTTATCCCCCCCCCCATAAATTTGGTGCATGCTTTAATTCAGGGTCAGTTAAAGCCTCCAAATAAAGAATGAAAATACACATTTACAGTACATCAAAATTTCACAAGAATTCAAAGAGTTAATATTTTACATGTTGAAAGAAGCTCAAGATCCTGCTTAAAATAACAAATGTGTTGTCATAATCATTAATAGAAGTCTTATTCATGAATTTCCTAATGAATCTTCCTTTTCCATGGAAATAATTGGCCTTTTTCTATTCAAAATTAATAGTAATACTCTAAATGAATGAGTCATGTCCAATAGCTAATCATAATTAACTTTATATATACATATACACAAGTGGCATTAAGATCAAGAAGAAGGTGTCAAATTGTCTTCTGATATATTAACTAACCATGGTAAATCACTGAATCAAGTCAGTGGGCATTTATTAAGCAGGTATTTTATTAAGAAGCTGAAAATAAAAAGAAAGGTAAAAGACTGTAACTGACATTATGAAATAAGGGGAGAGACAAGCAAACAAATATGAACAAATAAGCTATAGACAGAATAAATAGGAAATAATTAGTAGAGAAAAGACAGAATTCAGAAAAAGTTGAGAAAGTCATCCTATAGAAATAGGATTTTAACTGAATCTTGAAGAAATCTAATGAAGCTAGTAGGCATAGATAAAGAGAGTGAGTATTTCGGGGATGAAGGACAGTCAGAGAACATGCTCAGAACCAAAAGAAGGAGTTTCTTATATAAAGATCAACAAAAAGACCAGTGTCCCAGAAAGAGTAGTGAGAGAGGTAGATTGAAAGGTTTAGAAAGACAGGAAAGGTAGAAGTGAATGATTAGGCTAATAAAGAACTTTGAAGGTCAAATCAAAGATTTTGTCATTTATTTTAGAAATCATAGGGGGGGGTCACTAAAGTTTATTGAGTAGGGGATGACATGTTGAAAACTGTGTTTTAGGAAAATTATTTTGACCCTGGGTGGAGGATGAGTTGTATTATGTAGAGAAGAGGAAGTGGGATTGACAGAAAGATTATGACTTGAATTTGGTTCCCATTTCTGATATTGACAGGCTACTGCAGCTGAAACAAATAGCTTAATGGCAATAATGGATAGTATTTATAAAACACCTACTAATCAGGAACTATTAAGCATTTTATTATAATCTCGTTTGATACTCAAAAATCCTAGGGGATGGGTTCTCCTGTTATTTCTGATTTACAGATGATAGAACTGAGGCAAACAGAAGTTAGGTAACTTATGCAGGGACACGTAGTAGTAACTATCTTAAAGCAGATTTAAACTCAGGTTTCTTGATTTCTGGATCAGAGTATTGTACTACCTAGCTTCTCAGCATACTGGATAAATTCTTTGAGACTATAAACTGAAGATAGAGATATGCATTGTTATCTATAGTTCAATGTAATGAAATCACAGGTCCCTCCTGAGAATAAGGAAACTTCCATTAATTTATTTAGATTCAAACTTTGTGCAACTTTTATTCTTACAGTGTTACATAGGTAAAAAAGAACCTGAACATACACACACATCACACACATAAACACACATATATATGTATATATATATATATATATATATATATATATATATATATATATACTCACACACATATATAGGAGAGACTGGATGTTCATGTAAATATATCGTGTAAATAAAATATGTATACATATATGGAGATCTATACATACATATTTGCATACAAAACTCATGAATGAACATGTATATGATATGTTTTGTTCTAGATTATTTCTAAAAGTTCAAGATTTTTTTGAAAAATTATAAAGAGTTTTGTTTTTGAACTCAAATTTAAATGCTACTGAAAAAATACACTGGAGCTAGCAAAAATATATTTCCTCTATTAGTAAGATAGCAAATATTTCCAGGACAATAACTTTCTGTATAGATTTGTCTTTGGAAGCAATGCAATGAAGTGTCTAGTCAAATATATTCTAGGACCAGAGTTTGAAGGAACATTTAGCTTTCATAAGGATTTCTGAGTTAAAGACTCATTTTTTAGATTCATTAGAGTGGTATTGTCCTTATTTATAGAAATTGTCATTTTTTTATTTTAATATACATATATTAAGTATCCTTCTGTGTAAGGCATGCAGATTAGTGAGTATAAAGACAACATCTTCTTGTAATCTCAAGAGGATGTAATATAATATTAGTGGAGGGTTACAATATTTAGACATACATAGAAATATCCTAATGGTTATTGAAAGAAACTGCAGACAGGGGCGGCTAGGTGGCACAGTGAATAAAGCACCGGCCCTGGAGTCAGGAATACCTGGGTTCAAATCTGATCTCAGACACTTAATAATTACCTAGCTGTGTGGCCTTGGTCAAGCCACTTAACACCGTTTGCTTTGCCAAAAAACCCCATAAAAACACACAAAAAACCCATAAACTGCAGAGAGATCATTTAGGAAGAGAACTAGAAAAGAGCAGTATCAAGAAAACTAAAGAAAAAGAGAGTTTCAAGGAAAGAAGATGGTTGACCGACTTGGCAGCAGTCAAGAAACTTGTAAGGCCTGAGAAAAAGTCACGGTTTTAAATAATTTTGATTTCATTGGTAATCTTTTTAGAATTTTCATTCTAACTTATTGTCAGCATTCAAATTGTTAGGGGCTGAGAAATCAAAGAAAGGTGGAAGAAGAAGAGAAATTCACATAAACATTTTTGTACATAAGAATGACATAAAAGGAAAGAGAGATATGGGTTAGTGAAATTTTTAAAAATTAGAGAAATTTAAGCATTTCTACATTTCATTGAAAATGATTCCACTAGATAAGGAGAGAATGAAGATGGGGGAAGGACAATGTTGGGAAGGGAAGACTCTAAAAACAGGGATGAAACAGATGGAATCAAACACACAAGCAGAGATTTCATACTATAGGAAGGAGAATACCCACTCTTCATCAATGTCTGGATGAAGCAGGAAAGAATAGGGATGACAGAGAATTGGAGTCAGAGAAATGAGGAGAAAAAAGTTCATGATAGAATGCCTAAATTCTCAGTTGAAGTAAAAGAAGAGTGCCTTCAGAAAACAGGGTAAAATTGCCTTTCAGCAATGGAGATCCAGTTGAGGTAACATAAATTTGAACTTGCAGTCAACAGTTATATGAATTTTTCTAAAATCATTCAAAAAGATGTTAATAGGAGTTCAGAACACAGATAGTGAAGATAACCCAGAGTTGAAATTTAGGAAGGGAGATGATGTAGATTTGTTCCCTTTTCAATTTTGGGGATGTGGAGGAGGAAATGGACTTGTTCTTTCTTAGTTTCTTACTTTCCTCTTGGTTTCTCACCATCCAGATGGTTCAAATCTGATCTCAGACACTTAATAATTACCTAGCTGTGTGGCCTTGGTCAAGCCACTTAACACCGTTTGCCTTGCCAAAAAACCCCATAAAAACACAAAAAAAAACCCCATAAACTGCAGAGAGATCTTTCTGGGACACTGGTCTTTTTGTTGATCTTTATATAAGAAACTCCTTCTTTTGGTTCTGAGCATGTTCTCTGACTGTCCTTCATCCTCGAAATACTCACTCTCTTTATCTATGCCTACTAGCTTCATTAGATTTCTTCAAGATTCAGTTAAAATCCTATTTCTATAGGACGACTTTCTCTGGACACCGGTACAGATCTCCATGGTAAATATTAGTGAATAAGTGATTTGGCGAGATCTGGCTTCAAAAAAAAAAATGGAGAAAAATGAGGTAAGAACAGGGTTGATAGATTGGGAGGGACAAATGAAATAGAATGATTGAATCCTAAAGTAAAGATAAAGAATTATTTTTAGGAGAAAAGCAATAGGAGAGATATGTCACTAAAATTTACTTCTATAACTATACAGAATATGTAATAGTTTTTATTCAAAAAAGGATGGTAAATATATCCTCAACAATATTTTTCTTAGTCAAGGAAGGAAAGTGTTTCAAGTTCATATAGGTATTAAAACCACCTTCATTTGCACTATATTTTTTATAATCTTGAGATTATTATTGTTTTGTCCAATACTTGTATAGAATATTATCAACACCAAGTTATTATATGATCTATTAGTTATTTCACTAATTTAATTTTCTTGAGTTTTTAAAGCAAATGGGCTTTATACCGAATTTTGCTCTGCTGTGAATAACCTAATGTGATTGCAATGAGTATTGGAAAAATTGAACTAATGAAATTTATTAATTTTACTATGTGGTTACTAATAATGGGCATGAATCAGATATCTCATAAACAACAGTGGGATGCCATTGCACATGCTGTTTCAATAAAGAGTTTCTAGGTTTCATAATATGTTGATATATTTGACTCATCTACAAAAGGAAACACATTTTAAAAATATAATAGACAATTCTCAATAGACAGTAATCTATATGTGAACAGAATATTTTTTCATGATATTAAATTATTTTTGAGAAGTAGAGTGATAGTTCTAAGAATTTTATTAATATTGCCATTATGGTTTTGGTATTTCACAAGATAAATGCAGGTGGGGAAAAGAAGGGTAAAGTAGAAAGAAGTAAATTATGAAGTTTACAGATCATGAGAATGAGACTTACTACATGCATTTGTAGTGGGAAGGTAACAGTTTCAATTTCTTTGGAGTGTCTCAGATTTCTAAATATTTATAACCATCTGGATGGTGAGAAACCAAGAGGAAAGTAAGAGACTAAGAAAGAACAAGTCCATTTCCTCCTCCACATCCCCAAAATTGAAAAGGGAACAAATCTACATCATCTCCCTTCCTAAATGAAAACAGCAAAACGTTGTTGAGTATTTTGCAAAAATGGACAGTTCCTGGAAATGTACTTCCAAAATGGGAAATACATATCCATAACTTTATCATCAAAAGCTTCTGATCCATGATTAATTGTTCTTTAAAATTTCATACATAGGACAATTCATAAAGCTCCTAAAAGAATTATCAATATGAGAAAATTCTACTGTTTCATTTAACCTTAAACAAGCATCAATGGATTGTTGACTAAAGTAATACAAATTTAAATAAACTATATCAAAACCATTTCATATTTATGAATTCAGGTTACAATCCTTTTTAAAATTGGGGGAAATGCAATTAGTAATTGGTACACTGATGTAATTCCCCTTGGGACTTTGGGTTGAATCCAGGTCAAATCCTAAAGTAAAATTGAGTTTTAACATAAAATGGGCATAGATAGACAGTATTATAATAAGGATAATTTTTTAAAAGGATGCACTGTATATAACACATTTTGCTCTACCAACTTTCCCTCCTGGATAGAATGATCCTATATTCTTTGTTCTATTTCAAAGAGGTTTTTGGTTTCTATTTAGGAACCAGGAAAGAGTTCAGATATTATTATTGGTTCTTTAAGATATCAAAATAATAATAAATCAGTTTTCTGTCAGTAGGAGTTCACATATAATCATCGCTGTCCCAAAATTAAAGCTTCAGAGTTATTACTTGTCCCATGAAGTCTTTACTTCGCTGTAGGTTATTTAGTCCAAATTCAAGAGTAATTCAATATGCTAATGAGGTCCTGCAAATATTTTTCTTTCCAAGTAACTTTGTACTGATAACATTAAACCCTGAAATATTACCATCTCCTAAAGGAGATCCATGTTCACTAAATGTATTTAACCTTATTCCTTGTACAAGAAACTTCAAGAAAACCAGTCAAGAGTTAAAATGGAATGTTGAAAATAAACGAATTGAGAATTGAACTGAGTTCATTTGATAAGGTAATGTGGAAAAGGGGGATTATGAAAGCATTGTATTCCTCTACCAATTTTTAATAGCCTGGACAAATTTAAGCGATTTCTAAACATTTTTGAAAGAAACTACCTGTAGTAGAATTACTCAGTCAATTACAAGGATTCCCAAGTAATGGTAGGAATAGCAGGGAGTCCTAGAAATACTAATTTAGATGATTATTCTGGCTAACGTCTAATAGGAGTCTAAAATAATAAACTAAAAAAGGGAACTGTATGGGACAGCTAGGTGGTGCTGTGGATAAAGCACCGGCCCTGGAGTCAGGAGTATCTGGGTTCAAATACGGTCTCAGATATTTAATAATTACTTAGCTGTGTGGCCTTGGGCAAGCCACTTAACTCCATTTGCCTTGCAAAAACCTAAAAAAAAAAAAAGAAGGGCAACTGTAATCTCACATGAAGGGCAAAGGATTAGCATCCTTTGTGGACAGGATATTGATTATCTATGAGAATATCCCAGTAGAGTAAGACCAACTGCAGTGCCTTGTAAGAGAAACACAGACTAGTGTCTGCCTCTGTGGTCCTCTTCATTTGTCCCATTGGCTCTTGTATCTGAGTGTTAACACACTACTGTCATGGAAACTGATTTAATAAATGGATAAAAGCATTGTTTATAAATTGATTAATATTTTCTTGTCAGCATTAAGAAGCAAAATAACATGATACATAAAATCTGTTTCCCTTTCTTATTCATCTTAAAATCTTGATCATCTCTCTTTTGGACTGTGTAACAATGGCAAATAATAATAATAACCTAGCTGTGAACAGCTAAGAGAAATGGTTATCATACACATGACCTTGATGTCTGGTTGTTAGCTGGGAATTATTACTTTATGAAGGGCTCAAGTTAAGTAGGATTTAAATTGAAGTTTTGCACAGAGCAGCAACAGATACATTATAAAAACAAACAAAAATATTTTTTCTTTTTCTCTCTCTCATTTTTTTAAACTTAATAGTATTTTCCAATTATTTACAATGTTCGTTTTCAACATTCATTTTTGTAAGATTTTGGTTTCCAAATTTTTCTTCTGTCCTCCCTTCTTCTCCTTCTTTAAGGAAAACAAATAATCTGACATAGACTATACATGGATAATCATGATAAACATATTTCCATTCTAGTCATGTTGTAGAAGAAGAATCAGACCAAAAAGGGAAAAAAAAGCATGAACATAACTTAAAAATGAAAATAATAAGCTTTGTTCTGCACTAAGACTGCAAAGTTTTTTTCCTTTCAAAGTGGAACTAATTGTATCATAATTGATCATCACACAATTTTGCTGTTATTATGTACAATGTTCTCCTTGTTCTGCCCATTTCACTCAGTATCAGTTCATTGTAAGTTCATGTTGTTTTGAAATCTACCTGCTCATCATTGCTTATAATAACAATAATACTCTATTACATTCATATACCACAACTTGTTCATTCTTTCCCTGATAGACATGTTGTCAATTTCAAATTATTTGCCACCAAGAAAAAAAGCTATCCACTATTTTTCTCCATATGAGTCTGTTTCTATTTTTATGATCTCTTTGGGATACAGACATAGTAATGTTGTTGCTGGATCAAAGGGTATCCACAGTTTGATTACCTTATGGACGTAATTACCAATGTTCTCCAAAATGGTTGGATTAGTTCAAACTCCAACAACTGTGTGTTAACATCTCAGTTTTCCCACAAGTTCTCCAATATATATCATTTTTCTTTTCTGTCTTCTTAACTCATCTTATAGGTGTGAAGTGTTGTTTTAAGTTTCATTTCCCTGATCTAAAGTGATTGAGAATACTTTTCAAATGACTATTAATAGTTTTAACTTCTTCATCTGAAAACTACCTGTTCCCATCCTTTGACCAAGTATCAATTAGGGAATGATGTATATTCTTATAAATTTGAATAAGTACTCAATTTGGTTTAGAAATGAGGACTTGATCAGCTGGCTTTAAAAAATGTTTCCGTTTTCTGCTTTCCATTTAATCTTAGTTGCATTGATTTTGTTTGTGAAAAACTTATTAATTTAATGTAATTATCATAATCCATTTTGTGTTTTATAATGTTCTCTGACTCTTCTTTGGTCAAAAATTCTTCATTTGTCCATAGATCTAATATATAAACTATTACTTATTATCCCATTTATATTATTGTGTCTGCCTTTATGTCTAAATCATGTATCCTTTTTGATCTTATGTAGTTATAAGTTATGAGATAATAGTATATGTCTATTTACTATTTTCCAGTTTTGACTGAAGTTTTTGTCAAACATCCCTAAAACTGGGATCTTTAATTTTTTCACATAGTAGATTGTTAGAATTATTTACTGTGTCTTATGTATCTAACCTATTCCACTGATCCACCAATCTATTTTTATCTACTATCCAATATTTTTTCTTTTTAATTTAGATTCTATTTTTGTTCCAATTACATGAAAAGATGATTTTCAACATTCCTCCATTTGCAAATTTATGAGTTTCACATGCTTCTATCTTCCCTTCCTTCTCCCCTCCCCACGGCAATCTGTTAAAAGCTGCTCATGTACATTAGTGTTTAACATATTTCCATATTAAACATGTTGTAAAAGAGGAATTAGAACTAAGGGGGAAAAGCCTTGGGGGAAAAACATAAAAGAAATTTTTAAAAGTTAATATAGTATACTTTGCTCTGCATTCAGAATCCATATTTTTTGTTTGGGTTTTTTTTCCTGAATTTGGATATCATTTTCCATAACAGGTCCCTTTGGGTTACCCTTGTTCACTGAACTGTTGAGAGGAGTTGCATCTGTCATAGTTTATCCATCTCACAATACTGCTGTTAATGTGTAAAATGTTCACCTGCTACAGTTCAGTTCATTCAGCATCAGTTCATGCAAGTCTTTCCAGGCTTTTCTAAAGTTTATTCATTCATTCATGATTTTTTTTATTAAAGATTTTATTTATTTTGAGTTTTACAATTTTTCCCCTAATCTTACTTCCCTCCCCCCCACCCCCCACCCCCACAGAAGGCAGTTTGTCAGTCTTTACATTGTTTCCATGGTAAACATTGATACAAATTGAGTGTGATGAGAGAGAAATGATATCCTTAAGGAAGAAACATAAAGTATAAGAGATAGCAAGATCTGACAATAAGACATCAGGGTTTTTTCTTCTAAATTTAAGGTAATAGTCCTTGGTCTCTGTTCAAACTCCACAGTTCTTTCTCTGGATACAGATGGTATTCTCCATTGCAGACAGCCCCAAATTGTCCCTGATTGTTGCACTGATGAAACGAGCGAGTCCATCAAGGTTGATCATTGCTCCCATGTTCATTCATGATTTTTTGCAGAAAGTAATAATCCATTAGATTCATATGCTATAACTTGTTCAGTCATTCCTCAATTGATTGGCATTCCCTAAATATCCAATTCTTTACTACTATGAAAGAGCTGCTTAAATATTTTTGTGTATGTAGGTCTTTTCCCTTTTTTATGATCTCTTTGGGATATAGACCCAGGAGTGGTATCGGTAGATGAAAGGGTATGCAAAGTTTTATCATCCTTTGAGCATAGTTTCAAATAGCTCTCTGGAAAGTGGGATCAGTTAACAGTTAACAACTCCCTCATTGGTGTCCCAGTTTTCCAACCTCCTCTTCAACACTTTTCATTTTCTTTCTTTGTCATCTTATTCAGTCAGATAGGCATGAGGTGGTACCTCAGAGTTGTGTTTATTTGCATTTCTTTAATGAATCAATTTGAAAATGATTTGTATTCAATATGAATTCAACTCAGCTCTATATTTTAGAAATATACCATTAATCATAGATGGTAAGGGTGAAAATTGTTTCCCAACTGTTTGCATTCCTGTTAATCTTGGCTGAATTGGTTTTGTTTGTGCAAAAGACTTTTTAATTTAATTTAGTCAAAAATCATTCATTTTTCAACTTAAAATTTGCTCTTTTGTTTGATCATAAACTTCTCTGTTCTACTTTGATCTGACATAAGGACTCTTTCTTGTTCTCTTAATTGACCAATAGTATCGCTCTTTATGGCGTAAAGCTATACCCATTTCAACCCTATTTTGGTAAAGAGTGTGAGATGTTTTGTTTGCCATACTTCTTTCCAGTTTTCCCAACAAGTTGTTGATTTATGTGGATTTCTTTTATATCCTATTATTTTCTTAAAGTTGTTGATTGTTTCAAGTAGTTTTTTTTAGCTGGTTGGTAGAGTTCTCTAAGTATACCAATGTATCATATGCAAAGAGTAAGAGTTGTGCTTCCTCATTGCCTATTCTAATTCCTACAATTACTTTTTCTTTTCTTATTGCTTATTCTAACATTTCTAATACAATATGGAACAATAATGATAATGATGGCTAATCTTGCTTCTCTTGATCTTACTGGAAATATTACTAGTTTATCCCCATTACATATAATGTTTGCTGATGATTTTAGATACTGTTCATCATTTTAAGGAAAATACCATTGATTCCTATGATTTCTAGTGTTTTAAATAGGAATGGGGACTGTATTTTGTCAGACTTTTTCAGGATCTATTGAGTAATCATAGGATTACTGTTAATTTGTTATTGAAATGGTCAATTATGCCTATTGTTTTCCTAATATTGAACCATCCCTGCTCGCCCATTATGACTCCAACCTGATCATGGTATAACCTCAAAGTAATAGCTTGTTATAATCCCTTTGCTAAAATTGTATTTAAAAATTTTGCATCACTTCATTAAGGAGATTGGTTAATAATTTGCTTTGTCCTTTTTGACTTTTCCTGGTTTAGGTATCAGCACCATGTGGGTGTCATAAAAGGCATTTAGCAGAAACCTATTTTTTTCAAATAGTTTCTGTAGATTTGGAAATAATTGTTCTTTAAATGTTTGACAGAATTCACTTGTAATCCATCTGGACATTTTTTCTTAGAGTTTATTGATGCTTTCTTCCATTTCTTTTTCTGAAATGGAGGTATTTCATTTCCTAATCTGTTAATGTGGGTAGTTTATACTTTGCAAATATTCATCCATTGCACTTATGCTGTCAAATTTATTGGCATACATTTGGGGGTTAGTTAATCTTTTTCATTTTTTATACTAGTAATTATGTTTTCTTTTTCCTTTTTTAAATGAGATTAATTAAAAGTTCATCTATTTTATGAGTTTTTCATAAAACCAACTCTTAGTTTTATTTATTAGTTTGATAGCTTTCTTGATTTAAATTTTATTAATTTTCCTTTGATTTTGAGAATTTCTAATTTAGTAAATTATTCAGGATTTACAAATTTCTTCTTTTTCTAGCTTTTCTATTTGCATGCCTAATTCATTGATCTCTTTCTCTATTTTATATTTAAGCATTTCAAGATCGTGTGTGTATGTATATGTATGTATGTATATATATATATATATATATATTTCCCTAATACCTGCTTTGACTACATCCTCCAAGTTTTGATATGACATCTCATCAGTGTCATAATCTTGAATGAAATTGTTCATTATTTCTATGATTTGTTGTTTATTTCTCTTTAAAATTAGTTTACAATTGATTTTTAGTTTATCTTCACTTGATCCTTTATTTCATGTAATTTTTATTGCATTATTATCTGAAAAGATGAATTTAATATTTCTGCCTTTCTACATTTGATTGCAAAATTTTTATGCTCTAATACATAGCTATTTTTTTAGAAGTGCTATGTTCTACTGAGAAAAGTGTATATTCATTTCTATCCCTATTGAATTTTCTCTAGAAGTCTATCACATCTAAGTTTTATCAAATTCTATTCATTGTTTTAACTTCTTATTTGTTTTCTAGTATTTCTCTAATTTGACGAGTGAGGGGTTGAGGTCATCTACTGTTATAGTTTTGCTTTCTATCTCCTTGTTACTAGTTTAGTTTCTCTTCTAAGTATTGGACAGTATACCACTTGTTACATATATCTTTAATATTGATGTTACTTCATAGCTGTTAGTAACTTTTAAGAAGATGTAGTTTCCTTCCCTAAATTTTTCTTTATTTGCATTCAGAATTTCTATCCCTGCTTTTTCTTAACTTTTGCTGAAGCAAAATATCTTCTGCTCCAGTCTTTTATCTTTACCCTGTGTGTATCCCTTTTAATTCAAATATGTTTTTATAAACAACATACTGTAGGATTTTGGTTTTTACTTCACTTTATTATCTTTTGTTTTTTTGGAATAGTTCATCCCATTCACATTAACTTCATGATTATTAACTTTGTGTTTCTATCAAGCTTATCTTCCCTCTGTTTATACTTTTCTCTTCCCTTTTTCCTTATCCCTCCTTACCAATATTTTGCTTCTGACTACTACAACTTGAACAGTCATGTGTTCTATCCACTCTCTTCCCTTTCCTCCTCCCATTCCCCTTTTACTTTTAATGAACTTTACCTTTACTTTTATTTTCACTGTCCCTTTTATCAGTCCCTTCTTTCCCTTTCCTTCATCTTCTTTCCCCTAGGGCAGTTAGGTGGTACAGTGGATAGAGCACTGGCCTTGGGAGTTAGGAGAACAGAAATTCAAATCCAGCCTCAGACACTTGTCACTCAATGTGTGACCTTGGGCAAGTCACCTAACCCTGAATATCTCTATTTCAGGGTCATCACAAGTCATCCTGATTCAATTCTGGTTACTGGATCCAAATGATTCTTGAGAAGAAAGTGAGGCTGGTGTCTTAGCACAATACTGCCTCACTCAACTCCAATTCATGAGCGTGTCATGACATCACCTCCTTGATGTCATGGTCTCCTTCAAGGATGAAGGACAGGGGCGGCTAGGTGGTGCAGTGAATAGAGCACTGGCCCTGGAGTCAGGAGTACCTGAGTTCAAATCCTGCCTCAGACACTTAATAATTACCTAGCTGTGTGGCCTTGGGCAAGCCACTTAACCTCATTGCCTTGGAAAAACCTAAAAAAAAAAAAGAATGAAGTACAGATATCATTACCTTCCTCCTCACCCCTCACATTCAAGTAGGGTAGGATCAGTTCCTAAATCCAATTGGAAATGAATGTTGTTTCCTCTTTGAGCCAAGTCTTTTGAGAATAAGATTTGCTCAGTGCTCATATCCTCCCTTCTTTTCCCTCTATAATAATAAGTGCTTTGTGCCTCTTCAAGTAGTCTTATTTGTCTTTTGATGCCTCACCTTCTCCCATTATAATCTTTCTGTTCATATCTTGATTATTTTATACTTGTTTTGTACCCACAACCTCTGTCAAAGTATTTACCTTTTATCTGTCCCCATAGAACTACAAATCTCAAAAACTGATTGAATGATTTATAAGTATCATGCCCTCATAATCACTTCAAACTTACAGACTTTGTCTAAGTATATGCCTTCAACTGTCCCATTAGAAATAAAATTCTCAAGAGTCATAAACATCATCAAATTATAATCATTTTATGCCCAAACCCTCTTTCCTGATATACCCTCTTGAATTGCCCCAATATAAATACAACCCTCATGTGTTATAGTATTATGTAAAGCAAAATTAGTTTATGATCCATGTATACCCACATCCTCTAAGTACCTTCCCTCCAACTGGCCCAAAAGAACTATGACCCTCATGAACTAAAGAATCTGTTAAAGTATCACTTCCATTAGCAATCTATATCTGTACCATCTGCCTAAGTATGCTTCTTTTAAGCATCCTAAGAGAAATCCAATTTTCAAGACAGAAGTATTGTCTTCCCATCTAGGGTTGAACACAGGTTAATATTATTGACTAACATTTTCCCCTTTTTATTTATCTTATCAGGTATCTCTTGAGTCTTGTATTTGAAGATTACATTTTATGTTCAGTTCTGCTCTTTTTATCAGCTAATTTTTGAAATTTCTCTATTCCATCAAAAAAAAAATCTATCTTTTCCCCTGAAGAATATATTAAACTTTGTGGGGCAGTTGATGCTTGGTTGTAATGCAAGGTACTGTGCCCTCTGCAATAGCATATTTCAGGCTCCCTTTTCCATTTATGTTGAAGCTTATAAGTCCTGTGTAATTTTTGATTGTGGTTATTGGTATTTAAATGGTTTCTGGCTGCTTGCAGTATTTTCTCTATTAACTGAGAATTCTGAAATTTGGCTACAGTATTTCGTGGAGTTTTTATTCTGGGATGTCTTTCTGGGGTGATCGATGGATTCTTTGAAGGATTACTTTATCTTCTTGTTCTATAATATTAGGGCCAATTTTGATGATAATTTCTTGCCAGGTTTTTTCCAGACTCCTTTGAGGGAGATCAATAATTCATAAATTATCTTTCTTGAATTGGTTTTCCAGGTCATTTTTTCCCTCTATGTTTTGAACCTTTTGCTTTTGTTTGATGAAATCTTGGATTCTCACAGAGTAATTAGATTCCATTTGTCCAATTCTAATTTTTAGGACTTTATTTTCTTCAATTAGATTTTGTGTTTTCTTTTCCAGTTGACAAATTTTACTTTTAGATGAGTTGTTTTCCTTTTCTAGTTGGTCCATTTTCTTATTGATGATTTATATTCCATTTATTTTTTATCATGGTTTCAGGTAATTCAACAAGTCTTAAATCATTTCTCCTGAATCTAGTTTATATGTCATTTATTTTTCCAATATTTTTGTATTTTTTTCCATACTTTTGATTTTGGTTGATTTTGATGTTGATTTGATCAGATTGAAGACCGAGAGTCATTTGCTTGCACTTGCCCAATTCTAAATTTTAAAGAAATTATTTTCTTCAGCTGGCATTTCATATCTACTTTTCTATTTGGCCAATTTTACTTTTAAAGGAGTTGTTTTCTTCAGTCAATTTGTTTTGCTTTCTTTTTCAAACTATTGATTCTTTTTTTTTAATAATTTTCCTGCATATTTCTAATTTCTTTTACCAGTTTTTCTCCTTTCTCTCTTACTTGAATTTTAAAATCCTTTTGGAGCTATTCCAAGAGAACTTTTTGGGCTTGCAACCAATTCATATTCTATTTTGATGCTTCACATGAGGGCATTTTACCCATCTCCTCTTCTGAGCTTCCCTGTCACAAGAGTTGCTTTCTATGGTTAGGTATCTCTTTGCTCTTTTGTTCATTTTTATTAAGTTGGTTTCTGCTCCTGGGGCACAGAGGATCTCTGTCCCAAACTTCTTGTGCTGGGGGCCAAGGACCTTACCACTGGCTTGCCTATTTCCTTGGAGTTTCCCAGGCTAGTCAAGTCTGTTGTGCCATGGCTCCAGGGATTGCAATTTGTTTTCTGTTCTAGGACTGGAGAACTCACAGCTGTGCCACTAACCTGATTGACTCAGACTGAGATATCTCAGTTGTGTGCTGACACTCCTGTTGGCTTGCCCACATCATACCTGCATAGGACTTCATTCTCTTTTTCCTCAAATGAGATAGACCTTTCCTGAAGTCCTCCTAAATTATTTTGATCAGAAAAAATGTTTCACTATCTCTTTTTGTGGGTTCTTTCACTCCAGAATCTATTCAGGGACTTAAATTAATATGGAATCCAAGGGGAAACTGGGAAGGGATCAGACAACTTTCTCATTCTCTCTGCCATCAGCTCCACTTTCTCACAAATAAAAACTTTTAAGGACTTTTCATAAACATTTTTCTCTGTCTACTCAAACCAACTAATTGTTATCTTCAATAATACCATAGAATTACAAATAGCAATATAAATAAAATTAATAATTAACAATTTTTAAAAATCGTTTTCTCCTAAACAAATTGTGGTTCAGCAAATGACATTATAAAAAATATACAAAAGGCCTCTGAAACACTATGGAATAATTGAAATTTTGTTATAATAAAAATACATTGCTAGAAATTGCATTGACAATCAGTAGAAGTGAGAGATTTAACATAGCAGATACCCAGAAAGTGTAAAGAGAATATTCTAAGAGAAGAAAGTGAAAAGAGAGGTGCCAGGTAAATCTTTCCCATGCCTCTCTCCTTTTAGCCTTCAGAGAATGTTTTTGAGTGTTGTTTTGTTTAGATGATGTTACTCAAATTTTTACATCAAGGGAATTGAAATATTTCAAGCAGAGAAAGACAATTACTGCTTTATAGAAAACTAGAATATCTATGAACAACTCTATTTTTCCTAAGCAATTTGTTTTCTTTCAGAACGCTTCAAATAGTCCATCTTGGGCACATATTTTAAAGAAAGTATTTGGTACGTAGCAAAGGTCAGAAAAGGTACAGATTCTAGACCATGCAAAAGTATTCCAAGATTAATAAAGGCTCCTTGGGCCATCTTGAAGAGCATAGACAGTCATTGCAATTTTAAGTCATTTACTGCAAATGATTGTACAATCAGTGATAAATACACACACTTGGCATCAAAATTATTTGTAAAATTTCCACTCGAAATATTTTGTAAGAAATAATTAACTTAATTTTTCATGGCTTAGTTTAACATTGTCATTTATTATGGGAGTTTTTTTCAGACCAGATCATCTTTGTCAGTTCCTGCTAAATTTTGACTTACATTATAGCATCAAGGACTTATTAGGGGAGTCTTATTGAAATTATATTATAAACAATCTCAACTTCTGTCAGAAAAGTGCCTTTTCTACACAGATAAAATTTATTATGTACAAAGTGAAGCATACCTTTGATTCATTTATCTTCTTTAATTCTCTATCTCCAAATATATTATATAAAACCACAATGTTTTTCTAAATCTTCTTAGGGAGCAGAATTGATTAGAATGTCTTTGAATGCTTAGAATGATCATATTTGGGAAAAATACTACCACATCTCCCACTCAATGTTGTGTATTATGTATGCAGTCTAAGATAGCCTTTCTAACTTTACTATATTTTAGTTATTTTCTGTCATTGTGTCATAATGGAAACTCTAGTCTGCTGACACTCTTGGACTAAAATCTGAAACACTGAATTATCCCAAAGAATATTCAATCTTCTGATTAGTCATTTGGTATGTCAAGGGTAGAATTCCTTACTTGGATTGTTCATCTTTATTGCCTTTCAATGGGGTAGCTAGTGGTGCAGTAGATAGAGCACTAGTCTTGTAATCAGGAGGACTGGAGTTTGAATCCAGCCTCAGACAATTGATACTAACTGTGAGACCTTGGGCAAGTCATTAACCCGGATTGCCTTGATTCCAGGGCTGTCTCCAAGTGTCCTCATTAATATCTGCCCACTGGACTCAGATGACTCTTTGTGATAACCAAATACCACTCACTCAAATACAATTCAAGTACTCATCATGGCATCACCTCTCTGATGGCATGGTCTTTGAAAATGAAGGACAAAAGCATTATTATTATTATTATTATTATTATTATTATTATTATTATTATTGCCATTCAATAACCATTTATAAAGTACTAGTTAGATTTGTAAAGTGCTAGTTTGTAAAGTACTAGTTAGATGACTAGTTAGTCCAAATCCAGCATCAGAAACTCTGAGTGACCCTAGACAAGTTACTTATCATCCATTTGCCTTGATTTGTTGGAAGAGGAAATTTGGCAAACCACTCCAGTATGTTTGCCAACAAAACTTAAGAGACAGCATGGTCCATGAGGTCACAAAGAATTGGACATAAAAAGTAAAATTAAAAAAAGAACTGTATATGGTTGAATGACTCACAAATAATAAAAACAACAACAACAGGTGCCTGGCTCTATTATGCTAAGCTCTAGGAATACAAAGAGAAGAAAATACAGTCCCTTCCCTTGGAAAAAATTCTCTTTAAGGGTTACAGTGTAATTGGATTCGTGAATACTTGAGGAAGGATGTGTCATATGGCATAAAAAGGCTAGATGAGGAGGTTCTTAGGTTATGACAGGCTTTGAATGCCAGAGGATTTTGGATTAGATCCTGAGAAGGAAAGTGATCCACTAGTGCCATGGTAGACCTGTTATCTATAATCTTTACTTATATTGCCTACCATACTATATAATTTGTCTCTATAGATATAAAGTGAATATAAAAATTAAGAGTGGAAATTTAATTTGTTCTTTGTTTAGTGCAATAAAATAAAATCACAGGTTCAAGTTTGCAATCTCAAAGAAGTCTTAGAGGCCATCTAGTCCAACCCCCTCATTTTGCAGATGATGAAACTGAAGCCTATTGATATTAGTTGTCTTCAAAAGAAGTTGGCAGATTATAACACTGATGTGCCAGATTTCTCAATGACTAATTCTTTCTCACATGTTTGATGTTATGTTAATGTTATATGTTAGGTTAGGTTAGGTTAGGTTAGGTTAGGTTAGGTTAGGTTAGATTAGGTTAGGTTGTATGGTGCGATGTGTTGTGTTATGCATGCAAAATATCTAAACTATCAAACAATCTTTTGAATATAGAGATATCTGTAGAAATGAATCTCATTTGTAATTATATAATGAAACTTAATATTGCTTATTAGAGGTCAGTGAAGAAAGAATCCTTAGAAAAATAATTTATATGTAGAATAGTTTGTATAACATAGACATTTCTTAAATATTGGTAGAAAATAACACAGAATCAAATAAATTTTCTCTTTTAAATGTGAATTAGGCTAATGAGATCTCCTACAAAGTCATGAAATGATTATGAACCTTTTGAAGGAAACGTGTATTTAAATAGAAAGATAGATGTAGATAGAAATAGATACTTCACTAAAGTCATCAATGGAATGTTAAAAAAGCTAATGTAATCCTGAGTTGTAATAGTTGTGGACTAGGAAATGATTATCTTTGTGTACTTTGCCCTGATCCTTCCATGATTTTCCCTACTATTTTTATTCCAGGGTACCCTGTTTGTGCAAGTACATTGTAGAGCAAGAGAGCTTACAAAACAGAATGAGAAGAATAGAGGAGAACTTGTAGATCAAGATTTATCAGTCATTACCAAGCTAGAAATAAATAGTAACAAAATTCATCTGGAGCAATAAAATGCAAGAATAGCAAGGAAACTGATGAAAAAACAAATTTAAAGGAAGGTGGCCTAGCTCTACCAGTTCTAAAACTATACTATACTATAAAGCAACAATCATCAAAAGTGCCTGGTACTGGATAAAAAATAAAGAATCAGTGGATTAGGATGGTTTAAAAGAAACTGCAGGAAATAACTATACAATCTATTATTTGACAAACCCAAAGACATCAGCCTCTGGGATAAGGATGCTTTATTTGACAAAAATTGTTGGTGAAAACTGGAGAATAGTATGGTTAAGAACTAGGCATAGATCTGTATCTCACACCCTATACCAAAATAAGGTCATAATAGATACAGGATTTAGACCTAAAGAGGGAAACCGTAGATAAGTCAATGGACCAAATAAATATTCTATCTATCTGATCTATAAAAAGGGAAATTTATGAAAAAAACAAAATTAGAATAGATTAGAGAAAATGAATTAGAGCAAAATGAATGATTTTTCACTATATTAAATTAAAAAGGTGTTGCACTAATAAAATCAATACTGACAAAATTAAAAGGAAAGCAGAAAGATGGGGGGAAATATTCACAACCAGGAGTTCTGATAAAGGTCTCATTTCTATAATATATAAAGAATTACAACAAATTTATAAGATCACAAGTCATTACCCAATTGATAGATGGTCAAAGGATGATCATGTTTTCAAATATATACACACACACATATATATATATGTATATATATATATATATATATATCATATGCAAAAATGCTCCAAATCACTAATGATTAGAAAAATCCAAATTAAAACAGCAATGATGTTTCATCTCACACCTATTAGACTGGCCAAGATGAAAAAAAATGGGAAAATGATCTATTTTGGAGAGGTTGTGAGAGTATTGGAACATTGATGCATTGCTGGTAGAGATGTGAAAGGATCCAACCTTTCTGCACAGCAATATGGAACTATGCCCAAAGAGCAAGAAAACTGTTCATACCCTTTGACCAAGCAATTTCAATTCTAGCTCTATAT
This sequence comes from Macrotis lagotis, assembly GCF_037893015.1. Lineage (NCBI taxonomy): Eukaryota > Metazoa > Chordata > Mammalia > Peramelemorphia > Peramelidae > Macrotis > Macrotis lagotis. The sequence continues at coordinate 359,884,328 of NC_133666.1, read as the reverse complement.
TCAGAAGAAATTATAAAAAATAGGATAAGTCCTACATGTTCCAACAAATTCATAGCAGCTCTTTTTGTAGTGGTGAAGAATTGTAAATTGAATGGATGCCCTTCAAATGGGGAATGGCTAAACAAGTTATGGTACATGAATACTATGGAATATTATTGTTCTATAAGAAGCTATAAATGGTGAGACTCTAGAGAAGCATGGAATGACTTATGGGATCTGATGCTGAGTGAAGGGAGTAGGACCAAGAGAACAATATACACATTAAAAACAACATTGTGAGATGAATAAGCTTGATGGAAGCAGCTCCTCTTGGCAGTCCAAAGAGTTAGAATGACTTTATCTGACTGGTTATTGACTATGTTATCACCAACCAGAGGAAGAAAAACAAAACAAAACAAAACACACAGAAAAAAAAACCACAACCCTTCCAAATTTGATGAACACTTTATAAAAAATTATGTCTTATGTGTCTCTCTCTTAATCCTAATTCCTCATCCAAAAATTATTAATTTTTAACATGTTTAACAAAATATGTATGTAAAATGCTAACTTGACTGTTCCCTGATGAGGGGAGTGGGGTGGGGATGGGAAGGGAGGGTGGAGGGAAATTTGGAACATGGATATATGCATATTCATATGGATGGAAATAAATAAATAAATGTTTTAACATTTTATCAATCATAAGAAAAGATTTGGAGAAGACATTACAAATGTCTGAAAGCATTTGAAGATAGTCATGTGAATGATATTACAGAGGTTCTTGACATATTATTTGGCCTCAGAAAGTCAGGAAAAATGGATGGATATTACATAGATAAATAGTTGCATTGCATTTAAATAAAAATTCCCAACAGCTATCCTAAAGTAGAATGCAGCTGATAAATGAGTTCCCCCCTTATTTGAAGTTTTCACTACATGTTAAATATGTTTTAAAGGGTTGATTTCCAGGTACAGTTTAATTCTGCAATTCTATACAGTTCTAGTACAGGACCTTTAAATATAGTTATAACATGTCTACATGAAATCTCTATTAGTCTATTTATTGTGTGCAGATACATATTCTTACCAGACTTCTAATCTTCTAATTCTAACCCAAATGTACATGTGTATATATATATATATATACATATATATATACACACACATGGATATATGGATGTGTTTGCATATTTATATGAGTGTATTGTTGTGAATGTTGTGTATGGAGGTAACCCATCACCAACACCAACATCTTACCATGAGGCATCAATATACAGACAAGGAGACTTGGCTGAGCACCATAGTCATCATCCAGAGAATGGTCTTTAGGGGAATGGACCTGCTCTCCCCACCTGCAGCACTTTGAGGGCAAAAAAAGGAGACAGCATACACCTATGGATCAAATTAATTCCATCAACCTGAACCAGCATATCATTATTCCTTCACACCCTGATAAAGGGAACCCATGATACTTTTTCTATGTGTATCATGAGTTGTAGCACCACCAAGACTACTAATCAGACTCCAGGATACCTCTAGTTGCCATGATTTAATTAAGTTATTGTTGCCACTATGTAATCTAACAACTTTATCTGTAACTGCAGCAGATTCTGTTTCTTCCAAGTCTACACCTGAAGACATCACAAAAGTACATTTTAAAACTCCTCAGTGTTATCAAGTTCAACATGAGGAATGAAATTTTTAATAAAAATGGAACTAAAGAGATTTGTTGCAATTTTCCTTGTTATTTGCAGCCTAACAGCCCTCAAAAATTTATATCTGACTGGGAACTGAAATTTCGTATATGTGCTGTCCCTATCCATTTTATTGTAACCTGATTGACAACAGAAATGTACTACTTTTCTACCTGTACATCCAGGTTTACCACATCATCAGTGATTTTAAAAATGCCCATTCATACTTTCATTCAAGGTAATTTTATGCTAAGCTGGTTAACAGGAAGACAAATCTTCAAATCACTCTCAATCATCCATACCTATTTATGCGTGGAAATGCTACTCTTTCCTGTGATATTCCTTCTAGTCATGTTCTTGGCCTTTCCTTTGATTCAATGACATTACTTTCAAACCAAATCTTAGAAATATGGAAGATATACCTATTCTCCAAACCCCATTCAATCCTAGCTGACTATTTTTGATGATACACTCCTTTAAGATTCCCTTTCCCAAAATTATTTCTTCTCTTTCTAACATAGCCCTCAATTGCTTCCTCTCAACAGCACAAATAGATTAAAAAAAACTTTTTGTCTGAACTATTTAATTAAGAGACAAATTACACACTTAAGCAAAGAAAGAAAATAAACTTTGATAAATCATGGTAAGTTTGCTGGCCTTCAGAAGACATCAAGTTGCCTCTGCAAAGAGAGAAGAAAAAAGCAGACTAAGCAAAATGAAAGATAGTCAACACGACTCAAAAGTCCTAGTTCATTACATCATCCCAGAATCTGTCCCATTTCTCAAACTTAATATAATCATATCTTCATGGCCATGGGGAATAGAAAATTCATGAGGAATATTTCACTCCCTAGACCCTGTGGCTTGTGTTTTCTGTCTTCCCTTTGCTCTCATCCTACCACTGATATTTTTATACTTCAAAAGCTGTTAAACTCAAAAAGATCTATTTTGTCAAAGTCAAGCCCTTCCTGCACTAAATTCAAAGCAAAACTCCTCTAGGGACAAAATCTAAAGTAGAAACTAGGAGATTTCTACCAAATCAGTAGGTATTCATCCCACATGATATCATATTTAATCTGTTATTAAAAAAAACAAACAGAATCCTAATTCTGGAAGCACCATTGTTATCATCTAATATGATAATACTGTTTAGAAGATGGTTGTATTATTTTTATGCTAAAGTAAAATTTCATTTCCTTATTCCATTAAGGAAAAATCATGCCCTTGTGTTTGTATCACTTACTAATCTTTGACTCTACATAGTCCATGGAATTTTGTCTATGTGGTTTCCTTGGCAACCATACTTGTATGGTTTTCCATTTCTTTCTCCATTGTCAACACATTATACATTAGGAACTGAGGTACAGAGGAATTAAGTGACTTGCCCATGGTCATACAGCTAGAACTGAGGCCAGATTGAAATTCAATTGTTTTTCTTTTTCCAGACCTACTGCTCTCTATATTATAGAACCTAGCTGTCTAATTGACAAATGCTATCTCTATAACATATTTTCTCTTTATGCTCTGTTTTGACAACAATCTACTAATTGAATCAATCAAGTTAAACCATTGACTAGGTAGTTATGCATTTGTTAATAATTCACAACTAATTATATATGACTTAACTTTATAGTAAAAAGAAGAACCTTCATATTGTTTTGACCCACTACCTTTTCTCCTCATATTCCTCTCCATATTCTCTCTATATATATCTCTCCATATTTATTCCACACACTTATTGCCTGTTGACTAGTTGTATAACTTTTGACTCACCATTTTAATCTGATCTTTACCTGTAGGTTATACTATGGTTCTTGTTCTCTCTTTGTGTTGGACTTCATGATATTCTTACTAATCTTCTTCATATTTCCTGTTTTCAGAAACCAGGACTTGGCTTATAGTTCATTACCATGCTTGCTTTGGACTTGGTCTCTCAGTACTATGTTTTTATCTTCTTTCCATAAGCAGTACCTAGATATCATTATGGTATCATAGAAAGCAATATTAGGAATTTAGTTGTACTATATTCTATGAGTTAGACAGCTGTTACTCAGTAACAAGTAGTGCTAAATATATCATAATCATGTTGACTATATTGGCTGGATTCATTTTATCAATGTGGCTCCTTGGTGTATAAATATAGAACTCTTGTGCACCATTTCATAATTCAATGTGAAAATCTTTTATACCCATTCAAAAATACTTATAGCTGCCTTCTCATAAATCCTTTAAGTAAAATCTAAACTACATAAAAGAAAACTTTTTGGATATAATGAATGAGCTCTCTATTAAAAATTTACTATTTTTGCTACATTATCAACTTGATTTTAGAATATTTATCCTAAATCATATGATGTAGACCTATAAAATACATAGATGATTAAAGAAGAGATTTTTACCACTTAATAATAAAAATTAAAAAACCAAGACTCAGAGAGGTTAGACAAATTGTCCACAACTACAAAGTTAAAAAGTAACATAGTCAGGATACAAAATCAATTCTTCTGCTTCTAGATCTAGTTTCTTTTCATTATACAGTTAGGTCCCTATTAAAGAAAATAATAAATCCCAAGTCACACTGTTCAAATTTACAATACATATTTAGAAAAGGCTGAAATTGCCACATTTTATATAATTATTAGTTCAACTACTGTAAATTTTAATTCATACAACTACTTCACAGCATTCATTATTTTCACAATTAGGAATTTAACTATATCATACTTCTCTGGATGTTATAATTGTTAAAATGCTGAAACTTTCTCATACCTACTCCACATGTTTGCAATTTCATTTAGATTTTTTATAATTATTTTTCTGAAATTTTGGTTTTCCATAATTTGTAACTATATAGCATTATGGAAGGAGTAATATGTTATAAAAAGATGGACTTTTAAAAACTGTAAGAAATTTAGGATATTTTTGAAATTCTATAATTTCTCTAATTTAATTCAGTTCAGTTTCTTCCCACCACTAAAATTTATGGCTAGTTCATTGCTTATCTCAATTGTCTTTCTAAGATACAGAAGAGCAACAAAACCGCATTGATTAAGAATCTAGTACCAGTGTAATGCTGAGCCAAACATTTGGAAAAGAACAAAGTTTATGTAATATTTATATCTTTATTATAAGCTTATAAATGCTTATAAGGTACCTGCATAGCTACATATCATATTCTCCATGCTATAGACTTTTTGTCCATTTTGCTTTATAAGTTAAAATGGTTAAGATAATTTATTTTGTAGTGCAGTGTATGATAATTAGTAGATTTTATATTATTACGAGGCAATTTCTAAGTTATTTGTATATAAAAAGTAACATTTGCATTTCTGTTTCACCATGAAGGAATCTTTCTTTGTTTGAAACATTGCTTGAAATCTAGTATCTTAAATTACATTGACTTATTTTCGGTGTGTATATATGTATGCATGTATATAAGTTTATGTGTGCTTAATAGCTAGATTGATACTAAACTATCATGTCAATACCATAAAAGATTTTGATATTGGTAACAATCTGAAGAAAATTTTGAAGAATTAATTTTCATTATGAAATTGAATATTTATTTTTTAAAATCACAATCAATATAGGTATTGTAATGGGAAAAGGTTATAAAATACAATCAAAGACTTCACTTGGTTATTTAAGACACTGTCATTCTCTCAAAAATTACTTCAAAGAAAAAAAAAAGGACTGTGTTGTAAATAAATTAGAAACAAATGCCAGGTTGATGAATGAAGATGCAAGCTTCAGAAACTATCAGCTTTTCTTGTATAATCAATCATAAAAACCTTGACAGTGAAACTGAAGCTACTTCTGAAAGCCTATACAACTAAAAATCAGAAATTTAAACAGGGAAGACCAAATTATTAGATCAAACAATACTGTTTATGTTTCTTTTGAGGATCTCAGTATAAGTACTAGAAAAGAAGATTGTTAAGTTAGTGACATATATTGTTAAAGACACTTGTATACTCAAATTTTTTTCTGCTTTGCCTTTTTTTTTAATCTCAAGCCTTTTTTTTCAGTGTTCTACTAAATTGAATGAGGCTAAAGTAATCACAACCTTATCCACTTCTTTGGAATGAAGAGCTTGACTTTTACTAGGAAATTGCATTTTGTCCCAAATATGACATACAAAAAAACAGTTATTCTTCATGTCATAAATTTATTTTTGAAATATTAGATTAGCTTATACCAATGTTTCTAAATATAATTTTGCCATGAAATAGTTTAAATTTTGAAATACATTTGTAGATCTATAAATATAGAATTTCTAGTTAAGTTGGTTTATGAGATTTTTGGTGTTGTGGTGGGAATTATATTTAGTCTAGAGATAAGAGAGAATGAGATATACAGTTTGATACAGCCTTTTAAGCTAAATACAGGAACAGAAGCTCTAGATAGTTCATCATTAATACAATTATCTTATGACGTTCTTATTTTAATTTTATAGCACAATAGAAAATGATTAGACTTATGGCAAAATTATATAATATAATCAATTTATTTTTACAATCAAATGAAGATATGAATAAATAAACTCCATTTCCAATAGTTCATTATATCTGATGAAAATAATGAACATGATAGAAGCAAACGTTTGTTTCCTTATCAGGAATTTAGAGAAGAATATAAATTACATTTCACTGTTTATATTTAAAATATATGTGATTTTTGGCAATCTTAGGTTACCTTCACGGACACAAATCATAACTTCTCTTTGCCTTAGTAATGGCATTTTTAGCTTGCTATCGTGAAAAATATTCATCATTTTGTACCTTCTGAACTTATCTAGACTGAACTTCAACCTAGCTATATGGAGAATAGCAAGTCTGAATTTAAAACCTTAATAGAGTGGTAGACTCTATAAATAAATGTGCTGTGCTGGCATAACTTTTGAAAAAACTGATTCGCATATATATCCTGAGAGACATTAAATGGAGCTTTAGTAGAGACAGTATATATTAAGATGATTTTTTTCTGTACAAAGGATTGATATTCTTAAATATATTAATTTAAAAACACTTAAATTTTTAAAGTATAAAAGTCAGTGAAATTCTTAGGCAATGAAGTGATTTATTATCAACTTTTCATTTGATTTTTGTTTATTTGTGGAGAAATGCCTCACTCGTTACAGATTTTTTTAAATTAATAATTGCTGGATAATTTAATAGAACTACACTTTCATTGATGTGGTCAGCCTTTCTTCTATCTATATGAAATACTGTCTCAGCCATAATTCCTTGTCACACATTAGCTTGGTCACTTATTGACTGAGCAGATGTTATATGGACTATAAGATAGAACAAATGTTCAATGTAATTATATTAACTGGATTCAGATATTGATCACTACTATAACTTAAACATGAGAAGACTAGACCTATTTTTCACATTGTTTATATATATATATATAATATCTATATAATATATATAAATCCTCAAATTCGATCTTCAGCACTTGAAAAACTAGCATGATATGTAAGTCTTAATTTCCATATCTATAAAAAAGGTTTATAAATGTGTTAGGAAAATAATTTTTAAAATGTAAATTTTAATATTTTCATAGTATTTTAATGATGTGTGACACTTTAAAAATTAATTTTGTGAAAAAAGCCTCTATTCAAACTAAGAGGATCTGGTTGAATAACCTCCCTCCTCTCCTTCTTAAGTCTCTATGATATCAGGGAATTCATTTGACTAAGTCAGTTTTCCTTTTTGTAAAATATCCTAGTAGATTTTTCTCTAGCCTGAGAACCTATGTTCCTAGTACACTGAATTCAAAACCAGATAGTAGTGTTATGAATGACAGAAGACATACCCAGGAACTATTTGAACAAAATTACAAAATACTTTTCACAAAAATAAAATCAGATTTAAATAACTGGAAACTTGTTAACCGTTCATTGGTAGGCTAAGCCAATATAATAAAAATGACAATTCTACTTAAATTGATTTGACTTGTTCAGTGTCATTCCATTTGATCAATTCTGCTTTTTAAGGAGTTTTTTTTTCTTATGTAAATTGTTGCAAGTTCTTTTCCATTCAGATAGTTATACCTAGTTTTCAAAAATCTCTATATAATCATTTGTGATTTTTAAAAAAGATTAACATGCATTTTATACATTCTATTATATCATTTAGTTTTTCAGAATTATGAGTTTTGTTTTCCTTTAATGAAGTCTTAAATGCTGTATGTATTCTTGTCTAGCAAGCATAGAAGATGGTTAGTCATGCTGTGTTTGCAAAACTAATAGGGATTGTAAAAAATAAAATAAAAGCAAAATGCAGAGATTCATAAATTCCCAGAACTTGCCTTGAATCTTTAAAAACAAGTTAGAAGACCTTATTTTTCCCCATAGGAAATCTTCTTGTATAATATTCACAATTTCTTATTAAATTAATTGCAAAAAAATCTTACAATGGTTCTTTTACGATTTTTGTGCTATTTGTTTTTAACTGCTACTTTCAAAGGACTAATTTTAGTTTTAATTTATAAAAAGTATTATCTTTGTATTTAGAAACTCAAGTTTTAATCTTCTATTCTAGAATTTGGAGCAAATCACATACCAAAGGGGAAAAATCATTTAAAAAGTACATCTTTCAAAAAAAAAAAAGTTTGCTGATTAACTTTTATTTGTACATTTTTTTGGTGAAGTATCTATTTTCCATACAATAATAGAGGGTAAAAATGGAATGCAAAACAAGTGCAAACTATTTCCCACTTTTTTAAATATATTGCTAGAGATGGAAGACATTATTAGTTTTTTAGTGTCTAATTGTTCTGCTCTACACCTAAGTAGGCAAGTATTCAGTGGAGTACACCTTGTTTTCCTTTCCTTTTTTTCACACCACTACATTGTCTTACTTCACACTTTCTTCTCCTTTCACCTGAATTTTAATTACCAAGTGAGGGATTGTGTTAGAATTTTGGATGACAGAAGATGGGGCAGGAATATGATAAAATAGTATCAATAGAATTGCAAGCAGAATTAGAATGAAAACATTCCAATTCCTTTTTCCCTTCTCAAGTCTTGTTGTGATACCATAAAAAAACCTTTTTTCAGTTCATTGACTTTATCTTAATCCTTGTTTCAACTTTTAACAACATATATTCCTTAAAAATAGCCCTTGCCCAGCCAATCACAAGGCTGGAAGAGTTTTCCTAATTCCATTCCAGAGATAGCAAACCCTAAACTGATTCTCAACCGGGCAAGAGTTACATAGAGATCTTGACCTAATGCTACTGAATTTGTGCAATTAGGTAATTGAATATTAACCCACATACCCCCTGTGACAGTTGGGGTTCATTAGCATATCATGCATCATATGATGTGGGGGGGATCATATTAGGGGCATATCATAGAATGGGTGGACCTTGTAGATTGTAACTCAAACTCTGAGAGCCTATTAACATCCATAAGGGAGGAGAAAGAGTTTTTGAAGACGATAAATTACCTGACTCCAAAGACCAATGTGTGCTTCATGCCTAGGTGAGGTACCCGTACCTTGAAAGGTGTATCTTTCAAGGTTTGTGAATAAAATGTACAATTTTCTCTCAAAAAAAAAAATAGCCCTTGACAAAAGATATAGACATTTTAGATAATCATCCACTTCTAATTGGTCTTAGGTCTTAAACACTGAAGATAGATGAGACTCTAAACTCTAGTTATTATTATTAGGGAAATTTCATGACAATAACTTTCTAGTAACTATATGATGTAGAGAAATTGAAGAATATCAGTTTCCCTAATCACTGCAATGTGTACAGTGATTATGCTGATGAGTTTGATTAAAAGTTTTCATTGTTACAGAGAAAAAAATTTAAAAGCCCAGCGACTAGCTTTAGTGTCCAAATCAATGTTTAGCATAAATCATATTCAATACTTTTTTCACTTTTCCATTATTTCAAAACTACCCTTCTATGAATATAGGCTAATAATACTGAGGTGTGTATATAGAGCAAAAAAAACTAAAAAATCTCAAGTTTTCCTGATTTCAATATTTCAATAAACAAACCATAGACAGTTCCCTTTGCTATCTCCCATATAATAAAATTGAACTCAGTAATAAGGTATGTGTTACTTTAGAAACTTCTATAAATTTACTCCCTCCTGAAAGAATTATGCTGGGAAAATAGGGAATCAAGTTTTATTTTCACATTGATGTACTATGTAATCTTGGATAAGATCTTAGCTTATTCCTATAGTACAACAGCAGAATGAATATCCCCATAGCAGTAAGATTACCGCAGCAAAGACATTGACTTTCCAATATTTAAAGTGATAATTAACCATTGAGTACTTTGGAGGAAACTCCCAACACTAATACAAGATATTGTTCATCATTATGCTTTTTTTTCCCCTTAAATGTGCATCTAGTGCGAGTGATGGATAAAAGATGAATTGACTGAGATGTTTTGTGTTTATCATACAAATAATTCTCATGGAGATGGTGGTTAATTGAAGAAGAAATTTTTTAGGACTTAAATTATTACAAGAGACTTTTTAAAATATTTCAAATTTTTGCTTGAGTTCCTTCTTCAGTAAGTCAATGGAAACAGCCAGAAGCCACTTTCTTAGTTTTTACTCATTTAGCATTTCAGTGCCTCATTTTCTTATCTTAGAATATTCAAATATGTCTGTAAATCACGAAATATAAGCTTATTTTTATTTTGATGTAGAACTGTAAATAGTAAAATTATTCAAAACAACAAATGCCACTTGGAGATTTTTAAATCTATCTTAACTAAGTTCCAATTATTTTGACAAATGGAATCATAAGGGAGAGTTATCTAAATCAGAATGACATGAAAATTTTCACTGAAAAAATCTTGAGCTAAAACTAAAATATTTTAATTGATCTTAAAGATTTATTATGTTCTTAATTAACTCTCCTATGTGACACTAATTAATAGTGAAATTTATTTACATACTTGAAAAGGAATTTATTTGAACCAGAGGCAGCTAGGTGGCATAGTGGATAAAGCACTGGCCTTGGAGTCAGAAGTACCTGGGTTCAAATCTGGTCTCAGACACTTAATAATTACTTAGCTGTGTGGCCCTTGGGCAAGCCAA